>NW_007726317.1:745808-814223 GCF_000696425.1 Galeopterus variegatus | reverse complement strand
GTTTGGATGTCTTAAGTGTCTTTTGTTCCTTTCTTTCTGATTTACTGTTTGTCTTCTGTATTTGTTGGCTCCTTGGGTTGTAGATAAACTTTTTTTTTTTCTATTCATTGTTGCTATTTTTATTTTACTAGTGTGTTTAACTTTTTTCTTTTTCTCTTCATTGTTGCCATTTTTATTTTACTAGTGGGTTTTGATTTTTCTTGAGTTTTTAAGGCAGTGGTAGTTATTTTTCAGGTACCAAACCCAGTACTCCTTTGAGAATTTATTGTAAGGGTGGTCATGTGGTAGTGATCTCCTGCAGTTTTTGTTTATCTAAGAAATATGCTATTTGCCCTTCATTTCAGAAGGATAGGCTTGTGGGTTAGAGTTTTCTTGGCTGGCAATCTCTGTCTTTTTGTATTTTGAATATATCATCCCATTCCTTTCTGGCTTTTAGGGTTTCTGATGAAAAGTCTGATGTTAGTCTGATTGGGGCTCCCTTATAGGTGATTTGATGCTTCTCTCTTGCAGCTTTTAAGATTCTCTTTTTGTCTTTGAGTTTTGCCAATTTGTGTATAACATGTCTTGGAGAAGACATTTTTTGGGTTGAATACGTTTGGGGATCTTTGTGCTTCCTGAATCTGAAGATTTGTGTCTTTTCCTATACCTGGGAAGTTTTCTGCCACTATTTTGTTGAATATGTTTTCAGTGCAGTCTCCTTTTTCCTCCCCTTCTTGAAAACCCATGACTCAAATATTTGAATGCTTAAGGTGATCTGATATCTCTCTTAGATTTTCTTCAATGTTTTCAATTCTTTTTTCTTTCTTTCTTTTTTTTTTTTTTTTTTTTTTTTTTTGCCTGTGTTACTTCAAACAGCCAGTCTTCAAGGTCAGAAGTTCTCTCTTCTGCTTCTGCAAGCCTGCTGGTTAAACTCTCTGTTGTGTTTTTTATTTCATTGAATGAATTCTTCAGTTCTTTTTCAGGGCATTAATTTTCTTGTACATTTCTTTTTTCATGTCCTGTATACTTTTCCCTGTTTCATCGTGTTGTCTAGCTGAATTTTCTTGTATCTCATTTAGTTTCCTTAGACTTATCACTTGAAATTCCTTGTCAGAAATTTGAAGGGCTTCTTGTTCTATAGGATCTAGAGATTGAGAGTTATTACCCTTTGGTAGCATACTTTCTTGATTTTTATATTTCTGGTATCTTTCCTTTGATGTTTAGTCATTGTGGCAGGGGATTTCATGGTCTACTGGTTCGACACTATTGTCTGGCTAGGATGCTGCTGGGGCTGCCAATTTGGTATGGCTGCTTCAGTGTCTGCTCGGTCACCCACTGGTGCCTTGGTTGCATGGTCGCCTCAGGTCTTGAGCCTCTCTCTGGTCGGCGTGCACTCAGCTTGGCTGGGGATGGAGTTGGGCGGGAGCGAGGCCTACCTGCTCGGTCGCACGTTGGCACCATGGGGCGTGTGTTCTCCACAGATCTCAGGCCTCTCCAGTGGAGCGCCCCTCTGTACGGTGTGCTCTTGGCTGGGCTGGGGATGGAGTTGGGTGACAGCGAGGCCTACCTGCTGGGTCACACACTGGCACTGCAGGGTGCATGGTCTCCGTGGATCTCGGGCCTCTCTGGTGGTGCACGTCTCTGATTGGCGCACACTCCAAGTATGTGGAGCATTTATTCTGAGAGGTCAAAAGTGAAAGCCATTGTGATGAGATCATTAGGATGGCACTGCAATAATATAGGGATGATGGTGGATCTCACTACAGGAGCAGCAATGAAGATGGTGAGAAGTCAGTGGTTATGGAATGTATTTTGGAGATTAAACCCAACAGTGCTTCCTGAGAGGTGTAAGAGATGACAAATGAGGAATGAAGGTCAACTCCAGGGCGTTTAGCCAAGGACTCTATTAAGTTGTGACAGCACTCTCCAAGACAAGGAAATCTCAGGGAGTGCAGGTGTTTATTTGAAGGTGGGAAAGGGGAGATCAAAAGTTCCATTTAGGTAAGTTAGTTTGAGATGCCCAATAGAAATCTAATAAGAAATGTCAAATAGGAAATTGAAGATGTAAGGTCTTGGAAAAACATAAATTTGGGACTGGATGAAATAGAAAGTTCATGGAGGGGAGAGGAGGGGAAATGGAAAAAACTATCCAGACATTTATATGGAATAACAAAAGACCACACATAGCCAAAGCATTGGTGTAAATTAGCGCTGTGTGTGTGTGTGAATATGTGTTTGTAATCATTACTCAAGCTTTAGACTATTACATTTCAAAACCTAGACTCAGAGTGAAAATATATCTTGATATCCTATTTGGCTGCAGTGAGCTAGGGGACTCAAAGAATTCATCTCTGGACGATTGCAGAGCACCTCTGTAGGAACCAATCCAGGAGAATTTACTTTGTTCTTCTTTCCTTTGTTCTTCTTTCCTTTTTTTTTAAATCACAGAATCCGCTTACTGAAGCTGTGCCTCACAAAGCATTGACCTTTAGACTATAATGGCTTCTTCAGGACCATTACAACTTATAGGGCAAATACCTTCCAATCTTTCAGCCTACAAGTGAAGGTTACAAAGTTTTAAAGCACAAGTACCTAACTCTTTACTCGTAAATTCACTTTTCCCACAAAAATCCAAAAACCATTGGCCCACTTTGTAGACTTTTAGTGTATGAAATAACGTTCTTAGAAATCAAATTTAGGGCCAGCCCGGTGGCGCACTGCTACAGTGTGCCGCTTGGGAGGGCGGCGGCACTCCCGCCGAGGGTTCGGATCCCACATACAGACCGGCCGCTCACTGGCTGAGCGAGGTGCGGGCACAACACCAAGGGTTGCGATCCCATTGCCGGTCCCGGTCCGGTACGGGCGCGACACTGAGGGTTGCGATCCGTTGCCGATCACGAAAAAAGACAAAAAGGAAAAATAAAAAAATAAAAAAATAAATCAAATTTATCTTTCAGTAGTAAAAGGGCTCTTTAAAAATACAGTATCCTAGGATAATAGGTTTTACTGAAACCCTAAATTCTGCCAAGTAAAACCTTCTGCTCTGATAAGTATTCCTGGATTGTTTTCTAACTAATTTGTAGGGAGAGAGGATGAGGGGGATTTTGGGTGTTTTTTGGGGGGGGGTTTTGTTGGGTTTTTGGGGGTTTTTTGGTATAATCTATCTTTCTTGGTAAAAATATACATCAAAATTTAAAGTAATTAAGTAGTGAGATTATCACTGATCTTTTTCTCTTTTTGCCTATATTTTTAAGGTTTATGTCAATACACGTATATTAATATTTGTTTGAAGTTTAAATACAACATTGATTATAAAATTTGGAAAATACAAACATGAATAAGAATAAACATAGAATCACCATATACATTTTGGCATTTATTTTATCAGTATTTTCTGTATAACATACACCTGTATTATGATTAGGCTAGTTATAAGGAAGTACTTAAAAAGCTCCCAATATCAATGGCATAAAAAGGATATAAGGTTTTTCTCTCTCATGTTAAAATCCAGATATAGGGCTAGATAGCAGCTCTGTTTCATAAAGTCCTGAGGAGATTGAGTCCCTTCTACCATCAGGTCCTTGTGTACCTGGTTCCATTCCCAAGGTCACTTAATGACCTGACAAAAAAGCTCCAGCCATCACATTCACATTCTAGCCATCAGGGTCAAGGAAGAAGAAAGAAAAGAATATAACTCTTCTTTTTAACTGGAATTTCTTTCTTTTTATTTGTTTGTTTAATTTTAATTAATTAATTATTTTTTTAAATTGTACATTTTTTCTTTTAACAAGAATTTCTAAAGTTAAACATGCTACTGCCATTTATTTGGTAATGCCCAGCACACAGTCACATGACTACACATCCTTTTGCAAGGAGGGCTGGCAAATAGAATATTTTTCTTTTTAGGATGTCATGGCCCACCAAAAATCCCAAGTTTTCTGCTTGCTAACTCCCATTGCTTCTTTTAATGGTTCACATTCTTATAATACTCCTAACATGGGAGGTAAATTTTTGAGACTTTATCTTTTTTCTACCCTGATTTATAACATCAGGAGATGAAGACCAGCTTCAGGGCAAAAACTTAGATGTAATGGGAAAGTTTTTAGAGTAACGTTAAGTCATCAAAATTGACAAAATGAAATAGAAAATAATAAATAACTTCTACAACTTTGTTATAATTGCCCCTCTATTGCCAGCTTTCTTACATCCAAGAAAGACATTCAGCTCAAATGTAATTTTACTCAACTTGTGGATTTTAAATAACATCTATTTTATACAAACTGTCTCAGAGACTAGAAAAATAGGAAAGTTACTCCACTCATTTTATGAGGCAAGTAAAACCTCTATACCAGAACTTGTTAAAGAGATCATAACAAAATAAAATCAGAGTTGAAAGGCAGTTATGAGTTTAGTTTAAGCTTATGAAGTGTCAGAAAAAAAGTGAGACTTCTTACTGGATTTACATTACATTTATAGATTAATCTAGGAGTGTTTCCATTTATGTATGGGAGGAGGGTATTGACAGGTTGAATTTTGGTTTGAAGTTTTTTTTCATTCCATTTTTTTCTCTCCACTATTTTGAAAGTTAACCATTCTGTGCCTCTTCAGTTAATGGTTACATTTACTGTTTTAACACAGATATTTAACAAAGTCCAATGTTAGTGAGTATATTTATCCTCTTTCCTAACAGAACAAAAACTTAGGATGCTATATCTATGATCATACCCTCTAGTATTATAAATGATAGTTGGCAAGAGTTTTAGTTTTTCTTCCATAAATCAGATGCAATTATTTGTAGTGTTCATTGTTTGATTAGCTTTACAAGCATATTTAATAACATATTTCTTATGATATTCATACCTTAGACTTTCCATTTGGGATCACTATTTTTCTGCTTGAAGTGTATTCCTTAGATTTTTCTTTGCTGCCAGGCTATTGGTGGTTATTCTTTCAGGGGCTGGGTATAATTTTCTTAAGTTTTTCATCTTATTGAAAGACACAGAAGTAAAATATTGAGCATACAATTTTAGATTGACTGTTAATTTTTCAACACACTTAAGATATTATTCTACTATGTTCTGTTTCCATAATTGTTTTTGAGAAGTCAGCTCTCAGTCTAAGTTCTGTTTTCATATGTGGTCTGTCTTTTCTCTCAAGTTGTTTGCACAGCCTACATCTCTTTCTTTTTATTTGCTATTTCTGTTTTTATTTTTTGTATTTTAACGTTTATCTATGATGTGTCTAGGTGTGAGTATAATTTTAGTTTTCATGTTTGGAATTTATTAGACTTCCTAGATCTAGGAAATGGTGTCTTTTTACAGTATTAGAAAATACACAGCCATTAACTCATCAAGTATTCTCTCCTTGCATTCTGAAGCTCCAATTCAGTGTATGCTAGACCTTCATAGTTAATTCTCCAGGCCTCATAATCTTTCCTATTATTCATTTATCTAGATTGTATTTAGATAATATCTTTGAAATTGATTTCCTGATTACTTGTTCTCTCCTCAGCTGTTTAATACTCTGCTAGGTTTGAATATGTTCCCTCCAAAATTTATGCTAAAACTTAATCTTTATTGTGCCAGTATTAAGAGGTGGGGCCTTTTGGAGGTGATTAGGTAATGAGGGTTCCACCCTGACGAATGAATTAGTGCCTTATAAAAGGGATTCATGCAGTGAGCTTGCTTCTTCTGCTCTTCCACTGTGTAAAAACACAGCTTCTGTCTCCTTTTGCCCCTCTGCCTTCCACCATGTGAGGATGCCCTTGTGAGAAGTCACCATCGATGGAACAGACCCTCACCAGACACTGAATCTGCCAGAACCTTGTTCTTTAACTTCCCAGCCTCCAGAAATGTGAGAAAATAAATTCCGTTTTTTGTAAATTACCCAGTCTCAGGTATTTTGTTACAGAAGCACAAATGGACTAAGACATCCTCTCATTCAATTTTAATCAGGTATAGTATTTCTCATTTCTAGAAGTTCTATTTACTTCTTTTTTACATCTTCTTGCTTGTTCTTTGTATTATATTCCCTGCTTATATTTTCAAGATAATTTTTAAATATTTTTTTGAAAACATTAAATATAACTATTTCATATTCTGTGTCTGGTAATATTAACATCTGAAATATTTCTGAATCTATTCTGACTTTTTCTGCTAAATTTAACTCATGGGACATTCATTTCTTGGATGATTTGTAAATTTTACCATAAGGAGCTTATTTTCCTTTGAACTTTGAGTGGTAATTTTTTGCACTGGGCTGAAATTGAGTTCCTCCAGAGAGGATTTCCATCTGTTTCTGACATAACCACCCTAAATTTACCTTCTTAGATTTGGTTGTTCTTTGTGGGATTGGTTACAGTTTATCTGTTACTGTTGTTTTGCTTTATTTACTTGGTGTTTTTCATTTGGACCGTATACCTTCTTATAACATGAATTCATAATAAAAATCAAAGTAAGGCAGACTTGTAGCTAGGAATGCTTAAGAGAGACTATTTTTCCTTCTCTACTCAATGCCAGACTCAAGACAGGCATGTTTTCTTGCCCTTTACATGTGGTGACATTTCGTTTTGTCATGTACCTTTGTATTGAGGATTTGTCCCTTAAGGGAGCATCTTTTTGTAGAGAACTCTTATTGGATCCCCACTTAGGATTGGCCTCAGGGTTTTTTCCTGTCTTCTGCGTTCATAATACCCATAAAAATGGAGGCTCAGGCTATCCAGGGTGTTTCAGAGAAGAGGCAGTTTTGCAATTCACTCATCTCCAAGGTCTTCTACTTTCATTTGTTTGGGGTATTTAGGGATTTCTTATTTTCATGCTAACTCAATGACTTATTTAGAAGTATTTCTAAAAATTTTTCCAACCTTTTAGCTACTTCTTTTGAGGTCTAATCTGCCATATTTCTGAAAAAGAAAGTTATTCTATTATGTCTTTACTTAATGTTTCTGATTTAATTATACTTGCCCTTGTTAAGCAGATAAATTACATGTATGCTCAGTCTCCATTCTCTGCCTCATTATCAATCGTTTTTTATTACTTTCATTATTTCTCTTTTCTCCACTGTGCTTTATTAGAGTGGTTTACGCTAGTCCCATTACACCTGTCATAATTCTTGACAATTTTAATATCCACATAGAAGATCCTTTTAGTACCCTGGACTCCCAGTGTTCTCCTTTTCTCTTTTTCTCCATCTCAGCCATTCACTCCCATTTTTATATCTCTTACCTTGTATTTACCAGAAACTGAAATTTCTCCATAATCTCAATTTTAACATTCCACTTTGCCCATAACCGCCTATCTTTCTAGCTTACTTCTTCCATTACTCAGGGACCTGCATGCCATTGATCATACAATGTTTTAACTGTCTCTCAAACCTAACCTCCCACCCCAGTGTCCTCCTGTCCTTTCTTAGCTTATAGTCAATGGTTCATCATTAAAATCAAAATCACCATCTTGTGTTAATTCTCAACTCTTTTATCCCCCTCTGGCTTTGACAAATGTCATCCTTGTTAAATTCCAAATTCTCTATGAACCACTTTATAGTTAAATTTGGCTGGAGAAAGGTACAGCCATATTGACTGGTCTCATTTTCAATTTATGACCATCATCCTTGAGTGTTTTTCGTGCTGCCTGGCAATCATAGTACACTTCCCATGACCATTCTCTTAGGTGACTATTTTACATTTTCTTTCTTTTCCTCCAACCTCCAGCACATCCTTTCCCATCCTCATTCTCGGTGATAACCTTGCTTTCTGTTTCACTGAGAAAATGAAAGCAATTAGAACAGACCTTGCAAACTCTTCTAATGCCATTCTACCCACCTCCTTGCACCTTCACTAGCCTGCTTTTTTCTCTGTCTTGAAGGTAGAGTCTGTTCTAAGGCCATTCTTTTGCAGGTCACCTCTTGTTTACTCAGGAGTATTTCTCCAACAAATTTTCCCTCTCACCAGCAATGTCATTTCCCCCCTACTGTATCATTTCAATCTTGCTCCTCTTAGTCAATTCTCTGTTTAGCAGCCTGTGTGCTATAAAGGTAAATCAGAACATTTTGCTCATCATCTTATAATCCTCCCATGCTTTCCTTCATACTTGGGGTAAAGTCACTTACAACAAGGGAAAGATAGCTTTCCATTTAACTCTCTCTAAATTTTATTTCACTAAATGAATTCTATGTGGTCATAGGAATTATAATTAGTGGAATGACTTGGATCTATATTTGATCATTACCAGGACTAGAATATGTGTTCACTAAATAGCCAGTAACCAGGACTTTCTTATTCCATGCTATAATTATAAAAAGAAACCAGTGGTAAATGTTCTATTCTTTTTAGTGTATAACGATAATACAAATGTACCAGACATAGTTAGAAGGACGGAGTTCTAACTTTTGCACCTCAGGTGCTGAGGGCATGTAAATGTAACTTTAGATATTGAGACTGCCACAGAGCTTTCCCCTTTTACCCAGGGAAAGTGAGTCTCCATATACTTGTCACCTCTCTCTCAATAGAACATCTTTTATGTTTCACATTTTATATTCCCTACAGCTGAGTATGAAAATGGTTAGTTATTTAAATAGTTTCAAACCTACTGTTAAGTGAAAATACTTAAATGTAGAACAGATCCTCAAGTATTGGGGCAATACAGATATTTATTTAGGGAGGTGGAAGAGCAGATAAAATGGTAGGAGAGATCATCTCATAATGTGGGAGAACCTGCAGTCAAAGCAGCTGCACTGAGAAGCAGCGGAGGTTTTAGTCAGCAAAAGAGAGGGGAAGCCTCTGCCGTTTTGTGAGGGGACCAGAGCATCAGTGTTGAAAAAGACTATGCACATCTGTTTCTCGCTGCCCCATGATGTTTGCTGATGGGATAGGATGACCCTTACAGCAGGAGTAATCCCCCAGAGCAGTGGTTTCCCAAACTGTTCCTCAGAGGTTGCAGCAGGGATCCAGGGGCAGGGGGTGGGGGATAGGTGGGACTTTAGCTCACCCCCTCATCTCCATTGCTTCAACCTCAGCAGTTCTGCAGATTTCATTTGAAACAATAAATATTTCATTGTGTGAACTTTACAGAGTTACTCTAATTCTCTTAAAGAAGTAATGTAGAAAGAGAGCTATAAAAGCTCTAATTTTTTTAAAAAAGAGAGTAATGGGAAGGTGGATTTGTACTAAGTTTAGTAAATCGAAACCTACAGTAAATAAAACAGCATGTATTGGTTTAGGAATAGACAGCTAGATGAACGGAAAAGGACTGCACAAACATATTAAAAATATATAGGAATTCATTATATGATAGGGTACTATTTCAAATCAAATGGAAAATGATACATTATTCAATATATGATATAGAAGCCCTATTGTACAACTGCCAGAGGGGTTAATAATTTAAGTATAGAAAGTAAAATCCTATTAGTACTTGAATAAAATATAGGCAAATTTTTTAAAAACTTGAGATAGAAAGGATTAGACAAGACACCAAGGCCAGAAACCACAAAGGAAACTCTTAATAATTTTAACTATATAAAAAGTAAAATTGCCATATGACAAAACCATTAAAAGTAAAATTGAAAGACAACAAGCAAGGAACTTATTTGAAATATATAGTCCAACAGATGGTTGATATTCTTGACATATCAAGTATTATTAGCACTATAAAACAAAAAACCTAACAGAAAAAAAATACTATAAGACTTTAATTGTACTTTAATGAAGAAATTAAATGGCCAATAAATGTATGAAAAAAGTTAAAACCTTATTAGCAAAGACATGAATTTTTAAAAATTTAGTTGATGCACAGCTTTGTTGAACATGTATAATAAATGGTACTCTAATACACTCTGGGTGGCTTTACAATTTAGATGCAACCTCTGTGGGGGAGCAATTAGTCAATAAGTATGAAAAATTAAAATACGTGTACTTTTTGACCCTGAACTTCTGTTTCCAGGGAGTTTATACTAAGGAAATAATTAGACATATTTGAAAAAAAGTAGTAAAGATGTTCATTGCAGAATTGTTTATACTAATGAGGAATTTAAAACAACCAACATGCCACATATGGAATATTACCCAGTGTGTCAGGATAAGCTAGACTATGTTGCTGTAACAATTTCTGAAATCAGAGGCTTTACATCTAAAAGGGTTTTTTAAATTATTATTTTTCCTTGTTTACACAAAGTCCATCAAGAGTCTGGTGACCTCCTCAGGACAGCTCTTTTTCAGGCTCTTTCCCTCCCATAGCTCCACACTGTTTCTGTAAAATGCCACCGTGGCAGGGCAGGGCTTTACAAAGACTTGTCACTGCCTCAGCCTATGAGTGAAAGCATCATTTCTACTTAGAGCTAAATGGCCAGAAATAATCACATGACTCTGCCTAGCTTCACAGAAGCCAGGATGTGTACCCTTCTTTGTATTCAGGAAGAAGAGACCAGGATGTGGGCGAGCTCTAGTAATCTCTACCATATGTGACCATTAAAAGTGCTATAGATCTTTATTTACTAACACAAAAGAATGTCCACAATATATTATGCAGGGATAAAAAGCATGTTTCAATAATTTATTTAGGGAGTGGGGTAAGGAAAAGTATTCAAATATATATTCTACATACAAATTGAAAAAATATGAAAGGATTTATGTACTAAAAGTTAATAGGAATAGTTTTCAAGTGATGGGATTATGGATACCTAAGTCTGTTTGACTCAAGTTCAGATGGTAGCGTGTGTCTCCATAGAGCATACTAACTACATGGATAACGTTCGAATTTACACTGCATATTAACTATTCTGGTTCATTTAATCCTCTCAATAACTCTGACACAAAGCTTTTATTATCTTCATTTAACAAATGAAAATCTAACTCAGAATTTGAGTGTCTTGCCTAATATTAGTCAATAAGTATTACCAACTCCAAATACCATCTCCTTTTCTATTTTTTAATAAATGCAATAAATTATTGGACCCTGAGGCAATATTTTTCACTCTAGCAGACTAAGGTTTCCTGGATTCTTGCTAGGAAGATCATGATCTGGGTCTGCAATTATTCAGGAGATGTATTTTTAAAATAAAACAGATGTGGGGTTCAGGAAGACCTTCTTGCCTCTTTCAGGTTTATGCCCACTTTTCCCTTCACATTCACTCCTGTCCTGTGACTTTCCTTCCTCCTTGATTTCTTTTCCTCTTTGTAGACAGTTCTTCAAGAAATAACTAGGCCAAGCTCTTCAACTTCTTTAACTTTATCACTGGTCCTCTGCTCTGTGCCTGAGCCCATTCTATTCATCCTACTTCCTGTTCCCTGATCTAAGCGTACTACTTGGTTTATCTAAGAAGTCTTCCCAGATTCAACTCATCCCAGCCTGACCTTTGAAGATTTTGGATTCCCTTGGAATTTATGCATGTAGAATCCTGTTCTATCACATACATGCATGATGCCCATGTGTGCAACATTCATTGGTTTACCAGCTAAGCTCAGGGAAGACAAAGACTGTATTCTCTGCTCTTTGCTTTTTTGGTATTTCATAGAGTGGCAACTGTGGACATGCATCACCTATCTCCCTCAAGATAAACTGTTGTAGGAAGTATAGTTAAATGTCAGCTCCAGTGGCCACCCCTCTGGATCTACTGCCACATTCATAGTGAGGCCACACTTCCCCTGGGCTGCTTTCAGCTAATGACTAAACATGACAGAGTTTTGATGCTGGCCCATTCCTATGGGAAGTGGGACTTCTCTTAGGAGCCACTTCAACTTGTGTACTAGTATCCTGTGTACTAGTAGCCATAACAAATTACTGCAAACTGGTGACCTGAAACAACAGAAATATATGCTCTCACAGCTTTGGGGATAGAAGTTTGAAACTAAGGTGTTAGCAGGGTTGGTTCCTTCCAGAGGCTATGAATCAGGCTTCATTTCATGTTTCCCTCCTGGTTTCCAGTGGCTGCCAGCAATCTTTGTTGAAACTTAGCTTACAGCTGCATAATTGCAAAATCTACCTCTGTCTTCACATGGCTTTCTCTGTGTGTCTGTGTCATCTTATAATGACACTTGTCATTTAATTTAGGGCTCACCTGGATATTCCAGAACTATCTCATTTCAAGATCCTTAGTTATATCTGCAAACACCCTTTCTCCAAATAAGGTCACATTCACAGGTCTCAGGTGGTCATATCTTTGGGAGAGTGGAGTGTTCAACCCCACTACACTCAGGGCCTTCTAATCAACCTGGCCAAAACTTTCTCAGAACTACTCTGTGGTCAGAGACCTTCCTATCTAATCTTTCTTCCCTCTCTCCCTTCACATGTGTCAGACCTGCTTTGTTCTGAAGGCTCTCCCTGCCTCTCCTGCTACCTTTCTTTTTATTCTTCATAGGCATTTCTCCCAATAAATCTCTTGCATGTCTATCCTGTCTTGGTGAGTGCTTCTCAGAGGACCTGAACTGATGCATACAGTATTTGATGAGTGCTTATTACCTGTTTCTGCATGAGCATTAATGCAAGAGTTTCTTCTTTCCATTACACTTCAGTGCAGGAGTAAATTAAATTTTATATACATTGTTCCAATTTTCCTGCATCATCATTCTTTATTTTTGATAACATAGGCCAGTCATTACAAACATTTTTTTCTACCTTCCCACATGTCACACTGCTCAGACTGCTGTATAAAAACAGAGAGAAGTTATGGCCAATCCTACCCTGCTAGCTCAAACCCTATTCGTTTTCTCTTTCTCTCAAGGATGCACAGCATAATGAAATGACTTGGGTGATCTGGAACTACTCTAATGTATTTTTTGTTTGTTTTTTTAAAGATGACCGGTAAGGGGATCTTAACCCTTGACTTGGTGTTGTCAGCACCACGCTCACCCAGTGAGCGAACCGGCCATCCCTATATGGGATCCGAACCCGGGGCCTTGGTGTTATCAGCACCACACTCTCCCGAGTGAGCCACGGGCCAGCCCCAACTCTAATGTATTTTTAAAAGTACGTAATTTGTAAACTTTGGATCACTTTTTCATGACTGGTTACATACTAGTGTGTTACAACATCACAGTTAAGAATATTACTGTAAACACAAAAAACAGCCTATAAAAATGTCCAATAGTTGAGTAAAAAGAATAAAATCATGTTTTATGAATGGAATCATAAATCATTTTGCAATCAAAGTAATAAATGCAGTTCAGAAAATATTAATGCACTTCAGTAGGTAATTGCATTTGCTATTATCAAGTGCTCAGTAATATAGTACTTAGCTATTCTAAAGTCACTCAGGTATGTTAAACAATTAAACATGCATCTGGGGAATAGCTTTATTTAGCCTTTTTCAATTAATGAACCATGTATCATGTTCAGTGTTTTCTATAACAAGTCTACGAGACAATAGTATTTTAAAGCAGAGTTTTTGATTATTGTTATATTTTATAACAACAGTTGTAATAGAACAGATGTTGTATTGAATAACTCCCGCCCCCCCATTTTCTAAACTTTCTATAACATTTTGCTGGACTTATTTTAAGGAATAAACTAAAATATCTTAAATTTAGATGCTTTTCATTGATTAAAACCTATTTTTAAGTTCAAGAAAGTTCAGATTTGAACATTCCTGTGTTCTTTAAATAGTGACCACCAACCGCTATGATAATAGTTTCATGACAAAAATGCAAAACTCAGACTATACATTCAGTTGTTAAGTAATATCACTTAGCTGAACTACTAGTGCACATACATAAAAACATTCCAATTGAACTAAAACACTTTATGATATAACAATCTGGTGCTGGTGTTAGAACACTACTATCCCACCCCATCCCATCCATAAATCTTTTCATTTGTTCTTAGGAAGAAAAAAGAACTAAATGAGCACATTTGGAAATGGCAGTCAAAATTATATCTTGAAATACGTTTAATTTAAGACAATAGCCCATGTGGCTTTAACGGGTGAAAGCATTTCTGGCAAGGTAGGCTCCTGGAGCAGTGTACCTCCAAGACTATTCCAATATTAATATCTTTAGGGCAGCAGCAGATGAAAAAACTAAGATTTCGAGGCCGGCCCGGTGGCGCACTGCTACAGTGCGCTGCTTGGGAAGCGCGGCGGCGCTCCCGCCGAGGGTTTGGATCCCACATACAGACTGGCCGCTCACTGGCTGAGCGAGGTGCGGGAGCAACACCGAGGGTTGCGATCCCGTAGCCGGTCCCGGTCCGGTACGGGCGCGACACTGAGGGTTGCGATCCGTTGCCGGGCACGAAAAAAGACAAAAAAAAAAACAACTAAGATTTCTAAGATGGTGCTTTTAAGTGAGCCATCTTCTTTTGAGGAAAAGATCTGTCCCTGCCCATGTTAATCAAAAGACAAAGTTAAAGAACTCCTTTATGAAATTTGTGGGACTTAAGCTACCATCCCATGGGTGGGCTTAAGAGATCTTCCTCTAGGTAAATTTCTGCTGTTGGACATTCTTGGTTGGATCATAAAAGTGCCCTAAAAATCTAAATGTCTGTCAAAGGCCCCAAGTCCTCTGCCCTTTTGACATGGTGCTCCAGTAAATGTTCAAGTAGGGAGACAAACCGTACTGTTTGCCTGGGACTGAGAACTTTCCCAAGACATGGGACTACCAGCTCTAAAACCCAGACAGTCCCAGGAAAACCACAATGAGATGGTCAAGGGTACCAAGCTTCAGGCTCCTGGAGCCTGCTGGTTGTTCTTTCAGCAGTCTATGTGGGATAGGATTCTCAAGGAATATTTTAGTTCAACTGGAATGCATTACATCTTGCAGAAAGACTAGTAACTTTACCATTCTCCAAATATCAGGGGAGGAAATTTAGAGCAGCCACACCTTCCCTAGACAGCCCAGGTTTCCTCTGTTGCTATCAGTGCGGTGTCATCTCTGAACTCCTACACTACCTATCTCCATTTCTCCCTCACCTGCCTGCCCCAGGCACTGATGTGCTGAGGTTCTGAGTCAACCCCATGGCATTATGGAACTTGATCTGCTTCTGCTCCTCAGTGCTCATTTTATCTACAATGGGTCATTTGTTCATTTAACTCAAATATTTGTTGGATATTAAGTATGTGATAACTATTCAACTTGCTGCCAGTACTGTAATGAACAAAACAGAAAGTCCTGTGCTCAAAGAGCTTATATTTTAAAGACTAAGTGGGAAATAAATTAAATAAAGAAAGAAAGAACCAGATATTTGATCTCAGTTGATCTTAAGTGCCCTGAATTCAGTAAAGTACAGTGATTCTCATTAGTAACCACTAGTAAAGTGACAGTCAGTTTCTCAGATGTAGCCAGCTGTGGCTTTAGGGAGAAAATATTAAAGTTCTAAAGTAGAGCTTCTCAAACTTTAATGGACAAATGAATTGCCTGGGGATCTTGTTAGGACACAGATTCAGGTTCAGTAGGTCTGGGATGGGGTCATAGCTCCGGTGTTTTAACAGGTTTCCAGGTGATGCAGCCATTCCTTGTCGGAGACCATACTTTGAGTAGCAAAGTTCAAAAGACATGATGGGGAATTATGCTTAGAAGGGAAACCTCAAGCTATCAACCCTTCTGATGGGCTCAAAAGGAGAATTGCTGTAGGTCTCCTGGAGAATTCTGGGTTTCAGAAGGGACTTGGGATTGAGAATGAAATCACTGAAACTCTTGAGAGGACAGGACGCTCTTTCAAAAAGTGGGAGAAACCAAAGCATATTATCACACCCCAACTACCTGCAAACACTAAGTTCGATTTTTTTATTGTTCATATGCTGGGATTTACTACATTTAGGCTTTCTCTTTGTTCTTAAAAATCATAGCTCACTGTTCAAAAGTGAACCAAATACAATCCCTTTATTCTGCCCACCAAATCTCCTCATCTCAACTTTCACCTAATATATCATTTGCAAACAGAATTTCTAGAAACAACAGTATTGCAGGGGTATGAGTGGTCTGATCACCAATCTCCTCAGGACATGTCTTGTGAGGGGCAACCTCCTTTGAGATCCTCTTCTTTACTGAACTGTGAGAAACAGCGTTAGAGCAACAGTGAGTAAGCAGGAACCCTGTGTGCATGGAAGGTCCAGTGTGGCTCATCTAGGTCCCGCCTTACAGCTCCCATCATCACATCAGCAGAGCCACAGCAAGCTCTGTGCAAGCCAGGCAGAGAGTGCCATTGTAAAACTGAAGACAGCTGCTTCCACAATACAGCTAATTGCACACTGCTTCACAGAACTCCATTAGTAGTGAAAACAGTTATAAAAACCGACATACACTGAAACATGACTCACTTAGGAACTGCTGTCAGTCAGGCACGTTGTCACTGGCCACTGTTCAAAAACCCACACCTGCATTTTTTGAATAGTAAACATATAAGATGTAATTACTAGGAAAACATATGCCACTTTTCAAATGTGACAACACTGTTTTTTCCTTGGGACTGAATGGCATGGGGCTAAAGTGACCACAATACTTATTCATTCCCAGGAGTCTTCACAGATAAACTAAAGCATTACCAAAGCTTACAAGCTCCAATTCATACATAAGAGACTATCTTTACCTTAAGCACCTCTAAAGGATCTATTTTGCTGACAGGGATTCCTAGATGTCTTCCAGACCATTTATCAAGGAAAAATTAACATTGGAGATACAAGAAACATTGTAAAATGCTTATGAATGTATGGCTCAGCTTAAACATTCTAGCAGCAGTGAGTTGGGGTGTCTTCCCTGGCTTCCCTCTCAGCTCTCCAGCCATTGCTGTCTCAATAAAAAACACATGTTCAGAGAAGACTTCATCTGTTTCTGCAGCCTAAACTCACGTTTCTGCCTCCTCAGCTGCAATCTTCTTTAGAGAATTTGCAGGTTTGCCACATGGTACATATATATTCTCATGCTAGGTACAACCAACAGGATGATGCTTTTCCCTCATGGTGAGTAGATGGTTACCAGCGATAACAAACAAACTTCTTGGCTTCTGACAGCTAGGTGTGGAGTAATGACCACGGAGAACACATACTTTTAACTGGAGTATGACAGTTTATCCATAACAGCTCACACCCTTGTGTGATGTTTTTATGTATTAAAATTGTGTTGAACAGCATCTATCAGCAAAGAAGGATGAGAAGGATTTCATTCTGAAACAAATCACAGAATAAAACCTGTTCAATGTCCAGGTGAGAATCGTGCCTGTGGTATGTTCCAACTTTAGCTAATGGAGCGCTGGAGTTGCTGATGAGTTGTAAAACTACATGGTGACTAATCCTCCTTTCTCCTGCTCAATTAATTAGTCAAACCTAAACGTAAGTTCAGAAACACTTGAGAGAACTCTGCTGGTTTTTGTCAACACGTTAAGACGTAAGTACTAAAAATGATCAGCATTTTCTTTGTGTGAAAGACAGTGGAGGATTATGTAAATATTTTTCAAAGGTCGTATTACTTCACGAGTTCTTGGGATGCTTGTGTAAGCAAACGGAGATATGTGACAACTGGTCAGAGAGTGTGAAGAGTGTGTATTCAGTTCCAGATGAGGAACCTGTGCATACCATTTATATCTTGTGCTTTTTTATTTATTTGCTTACCTTCATAGTGTGAGTTCCTTGAAGACAAACGGTCTTATTCTTCTTGGAATCCCCAACATTTAGCAGTAGGTGTCCAATAGATCTTGGCATTTGTAGGGTCCTCCTCATTTGAATTTGCCTCATTGATAACTTCAAGATTTAACATGATTGACAGGCTTGTCTAAGAAGCAACTCCCTCCCTGAGAAACCACAGCAACAGAGAAGTGTGCGGAGCAGCTGTGTATCCTACAGATGGATTCAAAGGCTGGAGCACAAATGTGCAAGCTAATGAGATTCTCTGGTCTCATTCATCAGGAGCCATTTCTGAAGGAGGCAAGAAGAGCATCTGTTAGGCTGAAGTGTGTCTCTTCAGTCGATAGCATTGCTGGACGAACCACTGGACTGTAAACAGGACAATTTGGATCCCAAATCTCTTTTCAGCTGTATCAGTTGTTGCAGAGTCAAAATGTTAAGCTGGAGGATTTAGAGCAGAGAATAGAAACATCCATCCTATTATGTGTATTTATCTTCACGGGCCAATGTGGATAGCCTTTGGAATGTGTATTAAATAGTGAAAGTTCAGGGCTGTATACATGGTTCTAAAATAACTAAGATACATGTTTAAGGAGCCTAGATTTTTCCGGCAGTATTTGCTGTTGGAGTGTAAAACACTAAGGAGTAAATGTATTTGCCAAACATTGAAAATCTTTCAGAAATTATGTTATCAGCTTCTTGTTAGTAATAACATAAAACTTGGTGTCAGCCAAGTGCTAACAAATAGTCTTTCATGCTGGCAGCATACTGATTCCTCAGTCCTAGATTTTTTTTTTTTTTCTCATATGGAATGTTTTAGCAAGTTGTTGAGTTTTACTACTTCAGCTTTAGCAACTGTTACTTCCAAAGCCTCGGGAGCTCTGTACAGCTTTTGATTTCCTTCATTTAATCTTTCCATGTCCCCCTCAAAAAATATTAACTGTTACTACTCTTTAAATAAAATTAGTAAAAAAAAATTAGGAAACACTGGGCTAAATTATTGAAATATCAGTTCAATGAAAGAAGAACAACCATGTAGCTCTATAATTGCAGAACCTGGGAGTCAGGTTTTCTTCTGGATCATAAGAGAGCCCCAGATGCTGTGCATGGAAGGGCCTTTGTAGGTTCTGGTGGCATCAGGGTACGCCTTGCAAGAGAACCAGCCAATGGTAAGTTACCAAACACAGACAGAAGAGATTCTAAGAAAGACACAGCCTGGGATGGAGCAGGGAGTGAGTCTGATCATGCAGCCCCCTCAGCAGAGTCCCTGAAATCTGTCCTCTCCATTCTATTTCTGTTGTCACTGCCCTACACGAGTTATGAGATCCATCTCTTCCATTTACCTGCCTCTGGCTTGGCCTCTAGTCTCTACAGTGCCACCAAAAGCAAGTCTGAGCATTGGTTTAAAATGCTGCATGGATCTTCTATTTATTTATTTGTTTGTTTGTTTGTTTTTAATTAAAAATATTGTAACACTTACTTGTACGTATTTGTGGGGTAGAATATGTTGTTTCAATACATGTGTATACTGCACAATGACTCACTTAGCATAGTTTTGTACCCATTAGTCTACCCCTTCTACTCCCTCCAACCCCTCTCCCCTCCTGGCCTCTGGTAACCATTATTCTACTCTCTACTTCTACCGGTTCCACTTTTTTTTTGTAGGTTCCATATATGAGTGAGACCACATGGTATTTGTCTTTCTGTGCCTTACATCACTTAACATGATGGTTTGCAGTTCCATCCATGTTGTTGCAAATGATAGGATTTCATTTTTTTTATAGCCGAGTAGTATTTGACTGTGTATGTATACAACAGTTTTTTAATCTATTCATCCCTTGATAGACATTTAGGTTGATTCCATCTCTTGGCTATTGTAAATAGTGCTTGCAGTGAAGATGGGAGTGCAAGAGCAGTTATCTTTTTGATATATTGATTTCATTTCCTTGAGATATATGTACCCGGTAGTGAGATAGCTGGGTCATAAGGTAGGTTTGTTTTTAGTTCTCTGGAGAATTTCCATATTGTTTTCCACAATGGCTGTAACTAATTTACACTCCCACCAACAAATATGAGCTCCTTTTTCTCTACATCTCCACCAGCATTTGTTATTTTTTTTCTTGTTGATAATAGACATTATAACTGGAGTGGGATGGTATCTCGTTGTGGATTTAATTTGCATTTCCCTGATGATTAGTAGTTTTGAGCACTTTTTCTTGTGTTTGTTGGCCATTTGTATGTCTTCTTTTGAGAAATGTCTGTTCAGATCCTTTGCCCATTTATTAACTGGGTAATTTGGTTTTTTGTTGTTGAGTTGTTTGAGTTCCTTATATACTCTGGATATTAGTAAATAAGGATAGTTTGAAGTCCTCTTTCTAATTTGAATGCCTTTTACTGCTTTCTTTTGCCTTATTGCGCTGGCTAGAACTTCCAGTAGTATGTTGAATGAGAATAAGGAAGGTAAGCATTCTTTTCTTGTTGCAGATCTTAGAGGAAAAGCCTCCAGTTTTTGTCCATTCAGCATGATATTAGCTGTGAGTTTGTCACATATGGCCTTTATTGTGTTGAGATACATTCCTTCCATACGTAATTTATTGAGTGTTTTTATCATGAAAGGTGTTAGATTTTATCAATGCTTTTTTTACATCTATTGAAATGATCATGCTTTTTTTTTCTTTATTCTGTTGATGTGATGTATCACATTTATTGATTTGCATATGTTAAACCATCCTTGCTTTCCTGGGATGAATCCCACTTGATCATGGTGAATGGTGTTTTTGATGTGTTGTTGGATTCTGTCTTCTAGCATTTTGCTGAGGATCTCTGTGTCTGTGTTCATTAGGGATATTGGTCTGTAGTTTTTTTTTTTTTTTGCTGTGTCTTTTTCTCATTTTCATATGAAGGTACTGCTGCCCTCATAGAATAAGTTTAGAAGTATTCCCTCCTCTTCAATTTTTTGAAAGAGTTTGAGAAGAATTGGCACTAATTCCTCTTTAAATATTTGGTAGAATTCAGCAATGAAGCCATCCATCTGATCCTGGGATTTTCTTTATTGAAAGATTTTTTATTACAGTTTCAATCTCATTACTCATTATCAGCCTATTTAGGTTTTCTAGTTCTTCATGAATCACCATTGGTAAGTTGTATGTGTCCAGGAATTTATTCATTTCTTCTAGATTTTCCAGTTTGTTCTCATTGAGTTGTTCATAGTAGTCTCTTATGATCCTTTGTATTTCTCTGATATCAGTTGTAATATCTCCTTATTCTTCTGATTTTATTTATTTGAGTCTTCTCTCTTTTTTTCCCATTAGTATGGCTAAAGGTTTATCAATTTCATCTTTTCAAAAAACCAACTCTTTGTTTCATTGATATTTTGTATTATATTTTTAATTTCTAATTCATTTATTTCTTCTCTGATCTTTGTTATTTCTCTTCTACTGGTTTTGGGTTTGGTTTGTTATTGTTTTTATAGTTCTTTGCAGTATAATGTTAGGCTGATTATTCAAAGTCTTTCTTTTTTTCTTTTTCTTTTTTGATGTAGGCATTTATCACTATAAACTTCCCTTCTAGAACTTTTGCTGTATCCCATAGGTTCTGGTATGTTGTTTTTTCATTTTCATTTGTCTCCAGGAATTTTTAAATTTCCTTTTTATTTCTTCTCTGGCCCATTTGTTGTTTAGGACATATTGTTTAATTTCCATATATTTGTACTATTTCTAGTTTCTCTTTTGTTATTGATTTCTAATTTTATTCCATTGTATTTAAACAAGGTAGCTCATATGATTTTGATGTTTTTAAATTTGTTGAGACTTGTTTTGTGTCCTGACTTATGGTCTATTCTAGAGAATGTTCCATGTACTCTGAGAAGAATATGTATTCTTCAGCTGATGAATGAAATGTTCTATAAATGTTCATTAGGTCAAGTTGGCCTATAGTGGAGTTTAATTCTCATGTTTCCTGGCTAATTTTCTGTCTGGATGATCTGTCCTTTGCTGCAAGTGGGGTATTAAGGTCCCCAACTATTATTGTATTAGAGTCTATTCTGTTAGGTACAATATTAATTGCTTTTTATACCTGGAGTTGGGTGCATATATATTTAGAATTGTTATATCCTCTTGTTGAATTGCTCCTTTTATTGTTATATATTGACCTTCCTATAATGACCTTCCTTATCTTTTTTTCTCCCCCCCTTGGCTTGAAGTCTATTTTATCTGATATAAGTATAGCTACTCCTGCTCTTTTTTGGTTTCCATTTAATTTTCCATTCCCTCACTGTTACCTGGTGTATGTCTATCAGTTGAGTTTCTTATAGGCAGCATATTATTTGTTCTTGTTTTATAATCCATTCAGCTACTGTGTCTTTTAATTGTGAAAGTTAACCCATTTACATTTAGATTATTATTTATATATAAGGACTTGTTACTGCCATTTTGTTATTTTATTTTATTTTTTTTTGGTCTAGTTGTTTTGTATATCCTTTTTTCAGTCTTACTGTCTTCCTTTGCAGTTGAGTGCTTTTCTCTAGCTGTATATTTTTATTTCTCACTATTTATCTCTAGTATGTCTCTTATAAGTTTTTGTGTTATGGCTACCATGAGGCTTACAAAAAAACATGTTATAGTTATAACAATTATTTTAGACTAATAACAACTTAACTTTGATATCTAAGAAAAAAGAAAAAAAAACAACGCTATGCTTTGTGTTATTTCCCACCATTTTTAAATATTTTGTTATTCTGAGTTACATCTTTTTATATTACCTATCTCTTATATAGTTGTTGTATGTTATTGTCTTATTAGGTTTGTCCTTTAATCTTTATACTAAGGATATAAGTAGTTTATTTACCACCATTACAACATTCTGAGGTGTCTGTGTATTTACTTTACTAATGAGTATCTACCTTCACATGTTTTCTTGCTACTCATTAGAGCCATCTGCTTTCAGATTGAATAACTCCCACTAGCATTTCTTATAAGGCAGATGTATTATTGAAAACTTTCCTTAGCTTTTGTTTGTCTGGGAAAGACTTGATCTCTCATTCATATTAGAAGGTTAGTTTTGCTGGATACAAAATTCTTGCATGCCAATCTTTTTCCTTCAACACTTTGAATATGTCATCACATTCTCTTCTGGTCTGTAGAGTTTCTACTGAGAAACCTGCTGAGAGACATTTTGGGGCTCTGTTGAATGTTATGTGTTTCTTTTCTATTGCTGTTTCAGTTTTCTTTTTTTGTCTTTGGTTTTTAATAATTTAATTATGATGTGTCTTGGGGTGTTCCTCTTTGGATTGAATTTGATTGGCAATCTTTGAGCTTCTTATATCTGGATGCAGTCATCTCTATCCATTCTTGGGAAATTTTCAGTCATTAATATTTTTTTTCTTTTAGTCATTAATTTTTTGAATATGCTTTCTAGGTCTCTTCTTTTTTCTTTTCCTTCAGGTATACCAATTATGTAGAGATTGGTATACCTGAAGGTATACCATATCACTTGAGGGAGTCCCATATTTGCTGTATTTCTGTTTCCTTTTTTATTATTATTCTTTTTTCTCATTGCTCCTCTGATTGGATAATTTTGCATGTTTTATTTTAGAGTTCACTGTTTCTTTCCTCTGTTTGATTAAGTCTGCTGTTGGAGGTTTCTGCTGAGTATTTCAATTCAGATGATTCAATTCATATTCAGTTTTTCAATTATTTACTTCTAGGATTTCTATTTGGTTTTTAAAAATTGATTCTATTCCTTTGTCAAGTTACTTACTCTGCTCCTGAATTGTTTTCCAGATATTATTTAATTTTCTATCTATATTGTCTTGTGACTCTCTGAACATCTTAAGAGGGTATTCCAAATTCTCTGTTAGATAATTCATAGACTTGCTGTTCTTCTGGGTCCATTGTTTATGCTTTCTTGGTTTCCTTTGGTGGCAAGCTATTTCTTTGTTCTTTCTCAATCTTTATGTCTTTATGTTGATACCTTGGTATTTGAGGAAACTGCTACCTCTTCTTGGTTTTACTTTTACCTCTTCTTTGGTTGTATTAGAACTTTACTGGATAATATCAGAGCTTTCTTTCTGGTCCATGGTTGTTGTTTTTCTCACCATTCTGTGGTGGATTAATAGCTACTACCACCACTTAGACTCTGTACTGGAAGTACTGTAGGTCCTGTTGTTAATTCCTGAATTTTGGGAACTTCTGTGGGGACCAGAACTTGAGGTCTGTGGTTGAGCTAAGTGGCTGCTTTGCTGATGATTTTCTGGGGGAGGCTATTTGTGTAGATTGGATTTTCATTGTTGATATTTTAATCACTTCCAGGTCTGGGCTGAGTAGAAATTCTAGCCCAGGACTGAGTCTTTTTGGCAGACTGTGCACCTGCAGTTCTATTGCCCCAACTAATTTCCACTGAGATCAACTGCCCACTCCATGTACCAATGTTCCCCTGGTGGGCCAGCCTTTCTCCTGCACTATTGCCACTTCCCAAAGGGCAAGTCATATATGCATCCTTCACAATGACTCACCAATCCCTGTACAGCTTCTTTCTCTGGTTGGCTGTGGCCATTCACTCCTGCGTGGGCCCAGGGGAATGTGGGCCTATGGTCTGGTATAGTGCTCTCTGAAGCCCTCCTCTCCCCTGAAGACTCCAAGCTGGTTCAGAAAAAGGATACCACAGTGGCTTTTGCCAGCTTTGAACCATGTGCCACAGCCACTCCCCACCATGTACCAGACTGGCTAAGAAGCAGGTGGGGCTCAGACTGATGGGAGGTGTCTCTACTGCCTCTCACCTTGGCCTCTTTGCCTTCATGAACTCCATGGGCCTCTCCTTCCCTTCCCCCTGTTCCAGTGGTCCCAAGTTGGCAGTCTTTGCTTTCTAATAGTTGTAAATTTTTTACTTGTTGGGGGTAGCAATTCTGGGAATCATCTATTCTGCCATCTTGATGATGTCACTCCCTCCATGGATCTTCATCCCCAAACGGACAATTCCAAGCTCGTGAGCCTGGTACACAACTGGTGCAGGCTTCCCCTCTCCCCCAGTGGCCACATCATCTATGCTTCAGCAGTGCAGGTCCACAGTGCCTCTACACAATACACTCGCCATGTAGTTCAAGTCTTCCTGGCTTCTCAAGACTGTTTTCTCTCCCTGCCTGCCCGACAAATCCCTTGGCATCACTTCATCCCAGATGTTCTTACTGAGAGACACCCCCTTTCATACCTTCCCACCCCTCTTCCTTCTCCCTCCTAGTTAAATTAAATTCCACCTTTGTATTATTTCTTATCTAGTAAAAGGTTCAACCACTACACCATTTACTTTGTTACCATTACCACTATTACTGTTCTCAGTAGTTTGTCTTCCTTGTGTAGAACGACTGCCTTGAGGGCAGGTTTGTTTCTTGTTCTTCTCTATATACCCTCAGTCTATCATGGTGGCTGGCACAAGGCAGCTGCTCTATGCATATTTAAATTAATTAATAAAGTCTTAGAATAACTCCATAGGAATCAACCATCTGAAGGAATAATCTCAAACCATTCTATATCCCAGAGACTTCTGGGTCAACCTCACCTTAGAAACTGAAGTGTACATGTTTTCTTTCATTGGCCAGTACAAATGATCTAACCCATAGTGTCTTTTTTTTTTTTTTAATTTGGTTGCCTAGAAATTCAGCTATATTCTCTGTTCAATCACACTAATTTTCTGTCTCCAAGGTTTTCCTGTTTAACTGAGCCATCTTTAGCCCTTTATTCTGCTATCTATTCCTCAAGCATCTTAATTATTTGGCTCTTGTTTTACCTTTGTGTGAGTGGTCTTTATTTTACGTATCTATTTTTGTCATGAAACCTTGAATATCTTTAAAGTAAGCCGTAAATCTGAAAAAGAGTAAAGAAATCAAATAAGATTTCCTAAAATTAAATTTATTTTCAAATACTTTCAATATATTTTCAAAATAAGAGTTTCCATGTATTTAGGAATGGGAAGGAATGGAGCATGGGGAAGGAGAAAAAGCAAAGCAAAATATTTAATATTTAAAGTGTGAATGTTTGCTTATGTGAAGACAGTATAGACTATAACATAAGTGTGACACAGCAATCAAATTTATTAAGCATCCAGTAGGTAGGAAATACCAAGAGCTAGAAATACGAAGACCTTGATTGTACAGATTCCAGAATGATGAATACAAGGAAATTTATTTTCTCTTTGTCTCACAGGTAGCCCACGTCACTAACAGGACCAGAAGGTAGTTCTGTCCAATTGAATAAATTCAGGTCTTGAAAATCCCTTCAGTGAGACTGAATTCCATAGGACTTTATGGAAAAGTGGTTAAGAGTAAAGGATCTTGAATAAGGCTTTAAATATCCCGATACTCACTAACATTAAACATTAAAGGTAGTTGACTAAATAAAAAAGTACTCAATATTATTTTCAAAGAATTTATGAATCATCACTAGTAGGAAAACAAAGATATTTAAACAATGGCTTGTTTCTTTATAGCACCTTATATTTACGTTATGTTTACCTGATCCTTATAAAAATCCTGTGAAAAACAGGGCATATGTTAACAATTTTTTACAGAAGCAGAAGCATAGTAGATGCTTAGTACTGTAACTGAATGCATCATGATTCTCTGTTATTGGAGGATATGATGAAAACAAAAAAAAAATTGTGTTTATTTGGAACTGAGGTGTTCATGTTAAACACATGGGAAATTTATATTAGAAATGATGAAATAAAGAGGCAGGCTAGCAAAGGTGGTTGTGGGATTATGTTTTTTAGAGATCTTTAAAAACATGAGAGTTTTTCATTTCACTATGATGGTTTAAAACTGACAAATCCAGAAGACAGCAACGAGGACTAAGTTATTTTCCTGAGTTCATGCTATGATGCATAAGCTACTATATTTAGGCAACAGTGGCAATGAGAAAATTAAGAACTTTTTCAAATTCACATTGACAAAAAACAATAAACATAATGCAACTTGCATTTAAAGACTTAAAAATTTTTACAAAAGAGATGCAGTGGCTATTTCTGTGCTCAGTATTCAGAAACCAGAGAGCACTAAAAATGGTTCAAAGCTTAACATTTCTTAGGAGAAAAAAGGAAGATACATGTTTAATAGACATTTTAGACATTGGATTAAACAGTAAACAAGAAAATAAAAATCTCCCATATTTTACCACTGGTGGCCTTTTAGCTTTTGGAGCATTTTTCTCCTGTTACTTCTGGGTTTGTGTGTGATATATATCTGTATCTGTACTTACTATCCACCCTTTACCTCTCTACCAACATCTTAACATTGTCTTGTAAGCATTTTCACATCATCATTGAAAACATGACTTTCAAAGGCTATATATCATCTCAACATACAAATTTTTTAATCATTTCCATACTCCTGAAAATTTAAGTTGTAGGGTTATTTTGGCATTGTTTTATTTATTTGTTTTGCTATCTAACACTGCCATGAACATCTTAGCATAAAAATCTTTCCACATGCATTGGTCAAACTTAATCAAAGGATATTAGTGTCTATGTAGCTCCTGATACATATTACGCATTTTCCCCCCAAAAGATTGTAGCAATTTAAATTCTCACAAGCCATATTTGAATGTTCAGCTTCTGCACTCTCATTAGCATTAAGCATTACCATGTGTGTTTTCTTTAATTTTCCAATTTTAGAGGTAAAAATAATGCTGTCTCACTATTTAAATTAACATATTTTATTAGTACTGAGATTAAACTTTCTCATTTTTTATTCTCCACTTGAATGTCTTTTATTATGAATCATCAGTTCATATCCTTTTTCCAATTTTAAAATCAAGATAATAGGGTTTTCTTATTGATTTTCAAAGAGACCTTTATAGGTAAAGTTTAGCTCTTCTTGTTTGTCATCTTGGTTATAAATATTTGTATAAGTTTGAATTTTGCCTTTTACTCTTGCTTATAATGATTTTTCATGCTCAAGAATGTTTCATTTTTACAGAGACATAATATTAATAATTGTCTTCCAGATTGCTTCTGTTAATTTTATTAGAATGTCTTTCTACATTCTGAGACCAATTAAATATCTAATTTGTTTAATTTTATTTTTTATATTTAATAATTGTATCCATATGGAATTTGTTTTGGTGTTTTGTATAAATTTAACATTTACCTTGATTTATTTTCTCCAAATATCCAATCTTCTCAACATTCAAATATAGCCTAACTTGATTAACTGGTGATTTTTTTTTTGTCATAGATAAAGTTTTTAGACATAATTATTAGGTTGTTTTCAGAGAACAGGTTCCATCAACTGATCTACCTATTGATTCTTTGTCCTAGTGTCATTCTTTAGATATTATAGTTTTACAATGTTCAGAACTTCTACAATGTTCAGAACTCCTTCCTGAAGGATTTTGAATTATTTTATTAAATCTGATTGGATTTTATCAAGATTAAGTTAAACATATGAATTCATTTGAAAAGAATTTATTCCTTAGCATTTCATTTATTTACTAAGTTTTTATTGAGCACCCACTGTGAGAGAGGCCCTGGTCTGAGTACTGAGGTTGCAGCAGAGAGCCCTAACAAAGCTCCCAGGAGGCTTACTTCTGACTTATTATCCAGGGAAACTAAATGTCTCTTAACATATCATTTTAAATCATCTTTTATATATGTTAGTAAATTTTTTTCTTTTCTTTTCTTTTCTTTTTTTTTTTGGCAGGTGGGATAACTTTACACATATGAATACCAACATTTCTAGTGGGAGTTAGTCTAGAATTTTATATTGAGCATGTTTTAGCTTGCCATTCTATCTCAAGCACCTTATTCAGTGATCTGGCACATTGTAGGAACAACTACACACACAAAAAAAACCTTGCTGAATGGATAAATTTATATTTTAATTGAACATATATGTGGATTTTTTGTCCAACTTGCTATTTTGGAGACATAGTTATCTATTCTGCATACCAAATTACCCTCAAACTTAGCAGCTTAAAACAACATAGTATTATCTCACAGTTCTGTGGGTCAGGTATTGGCCATGGCTTAGCTGGATCCTCTGCTCTATACTCTTGTTAAAGTATGCAATCAAGGTGTTGGTGCAGAGCCTGTGGTCTTATCTGAAGGTTCAACTGGGGAAGGATCAACTTTCAAGTTTGCTGACATAGGCATCGGCAGGATTTAATTCCTTTAGAGTTGTTGGATGGAGGTCACCCTTAGTATCTTGCCAGATGTGTGTCTGCAACATGGTAGCTTACTCTATCAAAGAAAGCAAAAGAGAGTGTGCTAACACGAAGGAATCCACAGTCTCACATATGCAAGGGGATTGTGGGTTTTATTTCTAAGAATTCTAACAGGTTCTCACAGTGAAAATCTGAGAAAGATCTTGTTTCTGAGAGGAGAAGGAAAACTAATCATTGTAAAATATTACAAGAGTGTTCACCATAGCAAAGAACTACTGTCCATGGGGAAAGTCTTTATCAGAGCTTTATCCTATCTAAAGGAAGGGCATTTCTCCTACTTCAATATCCTCTAGTTTTTCTGTCTCACCAAAGTGGGGGAGGTAGAGCTATACACTTGTGAAGTTCACAACTCAGAGAGACATGCCTAAAAGATGGGAGTTAATCACAGAATATTAGAATACTCCCCCTCCTCGACACTTTACCACCACCACAACAGGGCTCCAGTATAATAGTTGGTTACAGCTAAAAGAGCTGTAAGACACAGATGCTCTCTGAGGACTACTTAGGGGAAGCCCAAGGCCAAATGGGGAAACAAAATTAAGGACAGTAAAGGAAGGCAAAGCCTCTGGCACCTATAGCTACAGAAAACATGAAACATGACCCAAATCTTAATCAGTTAAGCATAAATCCTCACACTAAAAGCCTATTTATCTCAATTCCCATTACCAAACACAATACATCTGGCCTTCTGAAAAAAATATACAAAGCAAACAGGCAATGAGAAAAACACAATCTAAAGAGGCAAAACAAGCATCAGAATCAGACTCAGAGATAACATAGTTTTTGGAATTATCAGGCAAGAAATTTAAAGTAACTATAATTGTTATGCTAAGGACTTTAATGGAAAAAGTAAACAGCATGCAAGAATATTTAGGTAATGTAAGCAGAGAGATAGAAAATCTAAGAAAGAATCAAAAGGAAATGCTAGAAATCAAAAACACTATAACAGAAATTATAACTACCTTTGATATGTCTTTCTGAGATAAACAAAAAGTGAGAAAATTAATCACCACTAAACATCAATGTAGTCAACACACCCAAAGAAAGAATCACTGAGCTTGAAAATGGGTCAATTGAAACTTCCTAAAGTGAAGTGCAAAGAGAAACAAGAATGAAAATAAAGCAAAACACAACAGAACCTCCAAGAACTGTGGGAAAATTTCGAAAGTTGTAACAGCTGCATAATTAGAATACCAGAAGGAGAAGAAATTGAGGACAGAGAAGAAGAATATTAATAGAGTAATAAGAGTATAAAAGAAGTAACGTTTGAAGTGATAATAGCTGAGAACTTTGCGAAATTAATGACAGACAGCAAACCACAGATCCAGGAAGCTGAGAGAATACCAAGCAGGATTAAAAAAACAAAGAAAACCAGAAAAACAAAACAAAAAAAACCTAGGCATATCATCTTCAAACTGTAGCAAATCAAAGACTAAGAGAAAACCTTGAAGGAAGCTAAAGAGGGTGGGGGGAAACACCTTACTTATAAAGGAATAAGGACAAGAATTTCAGCATATTTCTTATCAAGAACCATGCAAGAAAGAAAGTGGAGTTAAACATTTACCATTCTGAAAGAAAAAAACTCCACCAGTCTAGAATTCTATATCCAGAAAAATTATTCTTCAGAAGTAGAAAAATACTTTAACAGATAAACAAAAACAGGGAATTAGTCACTAGACATACCCTGCAAGAAATGTTAAAAGAAGTTCTTCAGGAAAAAGGAAATTGATACTGGTCAGAAAGTTAAATCTATGTAAAGAAAGGAGGAGTGTCAAAGAAGGAATAAATGAAGGTAAAATCTTTTATGTCTCATTCATAATTGCTCTAAAAAAAGTGTTTAAAATAATAATGTTAGCATTACATTAGATGATTATGGCATATGGGTAAGAGAAATGAATGACAACAGTGTCACAAGGGACAATAGAGAGAAACTGGGAATCATATAAGACACCTGCACTAAACATTAGTGGTAGTCTTATTTGAAAGTGGACTTATATGGGTAAAAGAAGGATATTGTAAATTCTAGGACAACCACTGAAATTTTTTTAAGAGTAGTAAAATTGATATAATAACAGATGAAAGAAAATGAAATTATATAAAATTCTCAATTACACCCAGGGAAGTAAGAAAAGGAGAGGAAGTAAACCTCCTTAAGATGCAATAAATAGGAAAGTTACAAGTATAGTAGACCCCTTTGCACTCTTAAAAATTATTGATAACCTCAAAGAACTTTTATTTTATATGGCTTATATTTACTGGTATCTACCACATTAGAAATTAAAACAATTTTTAAAATAATTATTTATTACTGTATTCTTAAATAACAATAATAAACATACAACATGTTTATGTAATACACTATAATGCAAAGTAACTATATTTCCAAAAACAAAAACATTTCGTGAGAAAATTGACATGTTATTTTTGCAAATTTCTTCAGTGTCTAGCTTAATACAATATAGGTAGATTCTCATTTCTTCTTCCACATTCAATCTGTTGTGATTTACTGTTCAATTGAAATATATAAAGAAAATCCAGCCTCACACAGAAATGTAGTTAGAAAACTAAAGAGTGCTTTAGTATTTTAGTAAAGGATAAAAGTATCCTTTTTGAATACTTGTAATTATTCTTTGATAATATACCAAAAGTCAAGAAGTCACAGTTTCTTCAAAGATAATTGCAATATGGAATCTGAAACTATATCAATGAATAGCTATGTAGGGAAGTCCATTAAGAAAATTAAAAGGCCCCTGTCAGTTATAGGCAGATAATTCACTGCCTGCTGCCTCTGCCACCAACATAAGCATGTGATGATCTTCCGAGATAGCACTGGTAGCACGGTAGAATACAGAAGCTAAGGCAGAAGAAACCATAATACACAAGTATGGAGTTCTTTTACTTTTTAGCAGCTGGCCAGTGTGGGGATCCAAACCCTTGACCTTGGGCATTGTTGGGTTATCAGCACCATGTTCTAACCAAGCCCAGAGATTCTAATTTTATCAGAGAGAAATTCCAAATAAAGTGCAGTAAACTAAACAACCTATGACATTCACAGTATGGTGATCTCAGGTGACTGTTCTAGAAGGTAGTAGCAGGTAATGATTATCACTGACTACTCTAGATTGATGAAGATGGTTGGGGGAGAAAACTGCTTTTCAGGGAGAATGTGGGAAGGATCGACTAGCAATAGAGCTGAGGTCAGTATAGGTGCTTCCAACCAGAAATACACATGAAACTAGCGGTTAATGAAATGTTGGGCAGTTTCATTTTGACAAAAAAGGAGGGGAGCACATCTGAGTTGACGTGACACTGTTAAGAATGTGGCTTGTTCAGACACGTATGGTTTGGGGTCTCGGCTTGTTTTGTCCTTAGAGTGATGCCGTGTCCGTAAGAGACGTGACCTCTCAGGAAGTGGTGTGCTAAAGGCAAGCAAGTGAAAGACATTGTGTGTTTCAGGATGTTGGAGGATTCCTTCAGAACAAGGAGTAATGTCAATGTGTAGCAAGAGGGAAAGCCTTTTCTTCTTAGCAAATGTGGTTCAGGGAATATTAACAAATATCACAGAGTCTTCCAGCCAACTGCTTGAATCTTCCTTCTGAGTTTTATGGAGAAAAACATCTTCTAGGGGCTGAGGTAAAAGCAGAAGTAGATGTAAACAAAATTAAAAATTCAGGTTTTCAGGCTGTATCTGTAATAAGCTTTCAGCTGAAATGAAATGTAATTAGCAAGTACGATAATGTAGTTTGCTTCATTTAGCTCTTCAGTGGATTTATAAACAAATTCTGTCTGTTAACTTGTAAAGCAGATGCATCCACTACACCCCAGCTAAGAACGTTATGAAAGACACCTCATGCAGGTGCAAGAAATACAACAGGATGATCCATTTATCCATTTACCAGGCAGAAATGCTGGCAACAGTGAACATGTGCCATTTTTAAATGGTCCCCTGTAAAGAAGGTTAAGAAATATTCCATCTGAGGGATTAAGAAAAAAGCTGAGAAGCAGCACTCAGATCCTTATAATAAACATCAGTGTTCATTTTATAATGTCTCCATGAAGACAACCCAAGTGTCAGCTGGGGTCTGAGACAACACTGAATGCTCCTACCAAAATATGAGCAGTGACTGTGAGGTGGGATCAGAGATTTTTTTCCAAATATTTCTGTATTTTATATTTTTCCCACACTACCTTTACAGTGTAAAAAATTAATTTGGAAAAAGTGAATAGAAACAAAACTTTGGGATCATCCCAGAATAGATTTTAAAAATACTAATGAATTTTTTTAGCCTGTTTGGAGTGGAGAAAATAAAACCCTATATGCTGTGTGCCACATACTGCCAGGCTTTAAGGACATATTAACAAAGTCCCTGTGTCAAGGAGCTCAGATCCTAATGGGTAAGCAGAGGGTAGATAACCTGCAGTGCTCTGAGGAAGGACCAAGCAGAGGCCGTGGGATCCAACGAAAGAGGAGACTAACATCCTACAAGAATAGCAGATGACGACATTTCAATTAGATCTGTAAAAACACTTAATAGGGAAAACATCCAAGGTGATAAAAATATTGGAAACTAAATGGTACCTTGATTCTTATAGACACAGAAGGTGTATAGGGTTGCCATTCATAATATTTTCTAGAAATGCACATAGAAATGATGAAATGCCTAGATACTTGCCATATTAATGATTGATAATAATAGGGTAAATGTTAAAATTTCTTTAACACTGTACATCTACGTGTTCTGATCCTTGTCATGTATTATTTCGACTCTCAGGAAGTTTTCTTTCAAAGATTGATAGACATATGAACAATTATTATGCGTTTTCAATGCAAAGCCATTAGCCTGGATCTCACACAAAGAATCTTCACTTATATTTTGTCTATCAGAAGATGAATTTTCACATGTGCATTCCATATTTATAATTTTTAAAGTGCTTTCATGTTGTATTATATGGTCATCTTTCTATCCCTTATGACTACTCTGTCCACAATAATATCTCCAGCATGTCTTTTAGCTTCAAGATACTAAAATCTCTAGAAGATAGGCTTTCTTCCTACCCCCGTAGCTAAATTCTACCTCACAGATCCAGATTATGGCAACAGTTTTGCTGCCGTGGGCATCTAACATGGCACCTAAGAACAAACTGTGTGTTAAACAAATGTTCCTTTTCCCTTCCTCCCACGATTATCATGTTCTTCGAGATCCAGATCCACTTAGCAGACTTAGGAATCCTTTTTACCCCACCCTACCCCATATGGATTGTTCTCTTAATTTTACATAACATCAGCCCTTTCCATCTGCTCTTGTCCACTCCTTGCCCCATCTCAACTTTTTAAAAATCTACTCCTAGGCATCCACAGGCTTTAAAATGGACCAATCTTTCTCCAGTGCCATCCGATGTTGTGATGAAATTCAAGAGGGTGACGCCTGCTTAAATAATGTTACACTGAATTTTTTTTGTGGTCTTTGGACGCTAGAGAAAAGCGATCACTGGGAATGAGGAATTGCTGGAATTTTTTTGTCTCTCATTAGGACCCTAATGCTGAAGGGGTGTGTCTTATGACTCCCAAGCAACCATCTGGGGCATGTGCTTGTTTTTCTTCCCAATTAGAGATACTCCCCTGTTCTTCTCCTGCAGACCTCTCAGAATCACCCACTGGGATCATGGCACTCACTCTGGTTTCCTGGACCTGATTTCAGTTCTCCTGTTCCCTAGATGAGACCTGTATGGTGCCATCACCTGTGGTGGGTGTGGACAGGTGCTGTTTTTTACTATAGCCTACCATAACCTCAAGCAGGAGGAGCAACTCTTTCCTCATGTCTCCTTAGTTCTTGCTAATTCCCTCTCTGTTGCTTCCCTGCCACCGTCATCCACCCATTGCCACCCTACCCAGTCCAGACAAGCCATGGCCTTTCCTGGCAGTCTGGTCCCTGCTCAGCACTAGAGGATGACCCCACCATGATCTCTGCCTTTCCTCATTACCATGTTGCACCTATCACATCACATTATGATGTCTGCAAATATTCCTGAATATTAGTTTAGAGTTTTTGCATTAAAAGTACCACCTTCTGCAAAGTGTTTCAGGGGAGGAGTATATCAACTATTTTTATGCTAGGAGCTAGGGATTCCCAGTGCTCCTGCACAGTAATTCAGAATGCATTAGTACCACAGTGAAAGCTCTTTCTGTACATATCACCAAGGGAATTTTTAAACCCAAAGTGTGTATTTGTTTATAGAAGAGGATCACAGTTAGTATACATGAAAAACGTTTTATTTGTATCTCCCCAAAGATGGTTGAAGTGAGAATAAAACACTCAAAAACTATTTCTGTAAAGTGATGGTCCTTTTTAGAAATGCTCCTTTTCTGTGCTCAAAATAATTCTAGGTGAGAATCCTTCTCCAAAAACTACAATTTCTTTTTTTGTCAAGAACTGAAGTGATATGAGTACTTACATTTTATTCCTAATGCAAGGAATTGTGTCACGCTTATGATTATTGAAATGCCAAATTACTTAGCATGAATATTTTTATGAGTAAGGAATTGATAACTGATTTTTAATTTCAGATGAAAATTAAAAGAGAAATGTCATTATCATGTGCAACAGTACTTTGTGACTGTGATCCATCAAATAAATACATTACGGTATTATCAGTAAAAGCAGCTCTTGAAATAAGCTACTTTTGGCATGGCATGAAATTCAGAGGCCTTCATGGAAGGGAAGAAAGTAGATTTCAAATTGGGATTTTGTTTAATTTACAAATTAAACTTTATAATTAAAAAAAAATTATTTTATGCAATCTTTACCCTTTCTTTTTTTTTTTTTTTTTCCCTGAAAAAATTTGAGGAGGAGGAGTATCTACAGAGTGCTATATCATAAAGACCTTTCTCACTAAGCAACATTAGCCAGACCTTGAGGTACGGAGTAAAAATGTGATTGTATCATAGGGGATAAGGTCAGTTACCCAATGACCATCCAACACACTCCATTCTTTCTTCCAAAGCAAAATGAGTTGCTGGACAGACCATCTTGGCAATAGGTGTTTCATTTGTGTTGTTTAATTTTTTGAAATAAATATTGGGTAAATTGCATTAAATTTCTTCAGTATAGGAATATATTTTAGAACATAATTTCTAAGTTTATCAAATAGTATGTATTTCAAGGTTTGGTGCAGAAAATCATGGTGGCAGGATGGTGCGGGTGAGGTGGGCTGAGAAGACATACCTCTCTCCTATACTCTAGCAGTGTTTCTTAACTTTGACATGCATATGAATCACCTGGGGATCTTGATAACATGGAGATTCTGATTCAATAGGATGGGTCCGAGATTTTGCATTTCTAACAAGCTCCCAGGTGACAGCAGTGCTGCTGGCTCAGAGTAGCAAGGCCTAGAAGTCAAAATTGTTTTATCCCCCACTCAGGAAGCATCTTGCACAAATTTGATAGTCTCTTCCTAGATCAATAAGGTTCGGCACATTTGCCTAATGTATTTTATAGCTGAGTTTTGCTCATTTCGGTGAAGTCTCTCAAATGTGTCCAAAATTATTGGGCAAATGAGCGTATCAATTGAAAATTGATATTTAATAACATGGGACCAATCTGACTGTACAAAAATTCAATAAATGTACTATAAATTGTCCCTGCAAGATAAAGAACAGTTCTGATTCCACTGGATTTGAACCCAAGAGTCTGAGTTTTACAAATCAGCTAAGTGCAAGAAAGTCAACCTGCAAAGAGGTGACATCATGAACCATACCTATTCCTATTGTTAGAATTAATGGCAAAAGCAGAAGGAAAGTAAAACCTCTTGTAGATTTAATTTCCAAAGAGTAACAAACAAAAATGATGTGGAACATGCCATTTGGGGATGTGGAACTGAGGACAGATGAGGTTTGCTTTCTAAGAATAATATTCAGGAGAGAAACCAACAGCTATGTAGGGTGTAACTGAGAGCTAACAGCCTGCACATTCTGCTATCTCATGAAAAGCATAATTTACCAGTTGTGGTAATAATAACAATGATAACAATGTAAATTAATAAACTTGCTTGTGAAACCACCATTCTAATACACATTAGGTAATTTAATTAGCCTCAGCCACACTTTCTCTGTCAATCCCAGACTTACAGGGATTGAATTGTTAAGTACATTTTTCACTCTGTGATTCTGAGAAGTTTATTTTTACCTGGCAAATTCTTTTAAATGTGAGACAAAGCAGGGCTGCCATGGTCAAATCACATAGGAAGCCTGCGTCTCTGCTCCCAGGCCTGGGCCCTGGCAGCCTGGACCCCAGTGCACAAAGAGCTGGTGTGAATTTCAGATCCTGGGTCTGCTCTAAATCATGGGAACTGGAGAAATTAGAAATGACACCGTTTACCCAGGGGCCTTTGCCGTGGAGTATTTCTTTTGGAACTTTTACATCGGTTTCAGAACTCACTAGCTTCATTAAGTCACATGTGTCATTGTGACGGGAAGGAAGGCAAGAACATGTTATTAGCTGGGGATTTTTTTTTTTCCTTTCCCTCCACCACTCTCCTGTCTCATTTCACTTCCTTGCATGTGGTGTTTCCCACATACTAGATACCTAGTATATCTTTTGTCTAGATTCTTTATGCAGCAGCTTATGCTAACTCTTCCGTCTTGGTGCATGCTCTGAGGAAACACGCTTCTTTACGTGCACGGTTTTGGAAGCAGACTCCATGGCGCTGGTTGAGGGATGGTTCTATGGGTCATCATTTCGCTGCCCTGTAGATATATTCTTATCTTTCTCATACCCAGGTCTTCTTCCTTTCCTTTTAAAGCGTACATTTTTAGAGCACGGGAGGAAACCATGAGAAATAACTATTTTGTTTTTAAAGAGGAGGAGGAGGATTGTCATTGAAACTGATATGTCTCCTCGATAACAAAAACTGTCCCAGCCTCCCACAGAACACAAGCCCTGGGGGCTGGGAAGAACAAAGCCACCCTCTTTAGAGGACGGGGGAGGGGGAGGGGTCATGTGCAGCGTCTCATCCCTGTGGCACCAGCCAGAGCCCGCAAACCATTTTATCATCCTCTGGCCCTAGAAGATCAAGGGAAGCACTGTTTGGAAAGTTGCCTTCAAGCCTGAGTTAAATATTCCATCTTTTGTTTGTCCTAGTGGCTTTCCCCTGCCTTTTCCTAGGATTCTCAGCATGGTCTGAGTCAAGGGAAGCTTCTGGGCACCCTTTTATTTCTTTTCGGTTTGGTTTGGATAAAGATCTTCATTTAGTACTTCCTGACTCGTTCCCTATGTAAACTGGGAATCTTTTACTGGTAGTTGGGAATAAAAAGAGATCCTTTTCCATTTATATCAAGACCCATTTCACCTCACAGTCAAAAGCAGCTTTTAGTATAGTTTGCAGAAACTTCACATACAGTTGGAAAGATAACTGTGCCAGTTTGCTTGCAAGTGACTAGAATTTAGCTCGAACCACTTTAAGTGAAAAAGCAGAAAGTTACTCCTTACGCAAAGAATACAAATATGGCAAGGGTAGGGGTGCAGCTGCATCTCAGGAACATGAGGACCTGATCCATCTCTTCTGTGCTGCTCGTAGGAAGGAGGTCCTTTGTCATGGCTCCCTGCAAAATGGCTTTTTCCACATAGCAGAAATTATGACGATCATTAGTCCTCAAGATTACTGATTTCCACTTTTTTTTTTTTTTTTTTTAAAGATGCCCGGTAAGGGGATCTCAACCCTTGGCTTGGTGTTGTCAGCACCACGCTCAGCCAGTGAGCAAACCGGCCATCCCTATATAGGATCCGAACCCGTGGCCTTGGTGTTATCAGCACCGCACTCTACCGAGTGAGCCACGGGCCGGCCCTACTCTACGTATTTTGAAAATTAAAAAAACAAATAAATTTTTTAGGCCTAGAGAGGTACCTGTAACCCAGAGAGATATTTTATCATTGTCAAAATTAATATGAATGTCTGAGCAATATATTTCATCTAAATATATATATAATGGTTAATGATGTCATTTTCTTAATTGCTAGTAATAAAATGTCCATTTAAAAAATAATAATAAAGGGATATGAAAATCAACTACATTGTATATTGATAAATTAAAATTAAAAAATAAAAAATAATAATTTGCATTTCCCTGAAAAAAATAATAATAATAAAAGTCTAAGGGATGATTGGGGAAAGTGGGAATGACTGCTAATGGGTATGAGGTTTCTTTGAGGGGTGATGGAAATGTTTTATAACTGATAGAGGTGATCATTGTGAAACTGTTAATATACTGCAAAACATTGAATTGTGCACTTTATAGGATCGCCTGGAGGGCTTTTAAGTTTTACTAAGGTCCAAGCCCCACCCAAGACCAAATGAAACAAAACAGGGGTGGGGAAGAGGCCATGAGTATATTCTAAATATTTTTCCTCCTTAAAAATCCAAGTTGAACTTTTAAATGGTTCAAAATCATAGTAATGAAAGACTCACTTCCAGCCTTCTCTCCCTCTGCCTTGTCCCCTGCCCTTACTCTATACAGAAGTAACCACTTTTGTTAGTTTTTGTGTATCTCTCAAGTGCATTTTTCTGTAAACTGGAGGTTTTCAAATTGTAGCATGCCTCAAGATCACCTGGAGGGCTTGTTAAAATACAGACAGCCGATGGGGCCGGCCTGTGGCTCACTCGGGAGAGTGCGGCGCTGATAACACCAAGGCCCCGGGTTCGGATCCCATATAGGGATGGCCGGTTAGCTCGCTGGATGAGCGTGGTACTGACAACACCAAGTCAAGGGTTAAGATCCCCTTACCGGTCATCTTTAAAAAAAAAAAAAAAAAAAAATACAGACAGCCGGGCCCCACCCCCAGAGTTTTTGATTCAGTAGGTCTGGGGTGGAATCAGGAACTATACTGCTAACAAGTTATCAGGTGCTGCTGCTGCTGCCTCGTGTAATCACTGCTACAAAAACAGGGAAGGAGTCAGGACAGGAAGAGCACAATGATGCTAAGAAAGGGGCGGGGTAAGAAGTGAACAAGATCCCAAGGTTGGCAGGAAGGATTTAGTTCTTTGAAGGTTGAAACAATGCATTTCTCATTTATTCCTATTTCTGGATCTCAATAATTCACGTTGAATTAAGTTTGATTGAGATTCTTGTAGGCAAAAAAAAAAAAATTAAAATTAAATACGGAGGTTGGATTTATAAGTTTAGGTGGAAATGAAAAGACTGTCTACAGGGAAACTTCACAGAGCTCTGCCCTGTGTTTTCTTGATCATTATTTTAGTCAAAAATTGAATAAGGACATCTTTAGGCAAATAACACAAAGCTGAGCTACATCACTACAGATTTTTAAGCAAAAGTCTGGTGGCAACATGCAGGATGGATTCATGATAAAGGTGGGACTCAGAAGAATGGTGTAAGCATGTCAGTATCGTTCACTCAGCATCTTTTTTGTGCATGTGCTCAGCTCTGCACGTGTACGTGGCTATGGCCATAGTCCCAGGTGGAGTGCTAAGGGTGCAATGTAGAAACAACAGGGTAAAAATAGAGAGGTAGGATCAGTGAGTCCTAAGGTCCTGGTCGTCAGACCAGTGCCCACTAGTTGACTTGAGTATTACATTGTTATAGCAGACTATAAGGCCAGCACACGGAGAGCCAAATAGGAGGCGCTAACATCCGCCTACATAAGGACAACAGTTTAAACCCTGTGACTGATATTTTAATCTCTCAGCACCCACAGGTCAGGGCTTTATGTGCGAGGAATGGATCAGTTACGCAAATATAATGGTGATGTAGAGCGTGTGCCTGGAGCAACATGTCAGCCTGTGTCATCTTGGATGTCCCAGAAGCTGCACATGACACATGCCAGGATATCCGAAATGCTAACATCAACTTCCTCTGCACTGCACTTTACATCCTTTCAAGGATAATTAACAATTTGGTGAAATTGATTTTGAAAAGAGGGAAAACAAAGACGAAATTTTATTTACTTTTTTCCTCTCTCTCCCTAAGATCTGTTTCCCTCGGAACTCCTTACAGTTCAAGTTCATTCTGTAAACAATTGAGTCTCATTTTGTTCTTGAATTTTGGGTAACTCTATAGTTTAAGGGCCATCTGGACACATTCGCATGACTCCCCTATCTCTAATTGCCTAACCTGGGCCATCAATGGGAAAATGCAGCCTGAATTCTGCACAGGGCTCTGGAAAGATTGTGGCAGCCCTCTGGAAGTGAAATGGAAAAGCTTAGTCTGCCCAGGGAGGCCTCCATTTTGGGCTACAAATGTGGATATTTGGAGCCAAATCCTCATTCCATGTGACTCCAAGGGAGCTTTGGTCAGCGTGTAATTCGGTGTGGGTTGGGCAAGGAAAATACAGAAGAAAGCGAAACAGCCAAGTTTGAGGCATATTACGCAGTTGTGACCTGACCTAAAATATGGTGCCGAGTTGTGTGTGGGTAACTCAACCATAAAAAGGCAGCTGTGGTCTTATTAGTCGTGAACTTGAGATCATTTTAGTAAAAGATGAATTGCCCCTAAATGATTGATCTGGTATTTGGAGGAAATACTGTTCTCTCTGCTTCTCCCAAATGGAGACACTAACCAGACGCTTGCCCCACACCCAGAATGGGTATTTGTGGTGTGGTTTGTACCATGGCCTGCTGGGGAATGATGACCTTGGACTGACAGTTTCCCTTTAAGTAGCAAACTTGTGTTTTTCATCTTAACACGATTTGCCAGAGGCACTGAATAACAACCTACATCCTTTCATACACCACATGTCTGTGCCAAGTTTAAGCTGATAAAAGCTGGAGGGAGTGTTTTCTGAGTGGTCTGACTGAGGCTGGAAATGGGGGATATTCAAAAAGAGATGGCAAGTCCTCCTTTTTTTCCTTAGGCCCCCTCAAAGAAAATCATAGAGACACTCTGTGAGCTTGGATGCAAAGTCGCTTAAAATTTCAAGCCAAAGGAAATGTCCCTCCCCTTTCTTTGTGAGGTTTTGCAGCAAAATAACCTGTTTGCTTGAGAGATTAGGTTTGTGAGCTTCAGCATTGCTTGGAAAGGTCTGACCTTGAGAATTATGGGGCTCTCAGGAAAATCAGAAGTGGAGGAGAAAAGCAAGCTGGCAGGCTGAGTCCAGCCGGCCAAGCTCATATCTGATAAGAACCCGGAAGGGGAGAGCCAGGGCATGGGTGAGTCCAGCCTACTGGCCTCTGTCTTCTCCTAAGCCACAGAAAATTCAAAACCTGGGGGCAGATGTTGGGAGATTTACCCCAAACATAGACATGGCACCCTTTTATTTCTGTTAAAAAAAAAAGTAGAGCATGGATTTTCTTCCTATGTTGCTTCCTAACCTAGATCATGGTGCTAGATTTTTCCTCAACCTTCTCCCTTCCCTTTGGCCATCCAGCCTTTGTGGGGAGAGACTGGATAGTAAACCACCAGAACTGAGGTTACTTAGGTCTTGAAAATGAAGATTATTTCCAGGTGTGAACTAAAAGGAGTCAAATGTTATATCAGCTATTTCATGAGAATAAAAGCCTTGAGAATAATATCTCCTGTTTGTATAGTATTTGATTACTTACAGAACAGTTTCCGCTGTTACCTCATTTGATTTTCATAAAAGCTCTATGAAATAGGTCAGGCAGGTATTATTTCCCAATTCTACAGATGAAGAAATGGAGCCCCCAGCTGATTCTGTAACTGGCCAGAAATCACAGAAGTATGTGGCAGAGTCAGTGTATTCCAGGGATCCTGTCACTTCACCTAGTCCCCTGCCAAAGTCTTATCTAGGGCTGCAAAATAACAAAATACGATGAGTGACCCATGGCTTTCTCTGGCATCATACATTCATCTGTGACCCGTTTCAGCTGTGATCACCTTAACTGGGATGATTATAACATCTTTTTGGAGGCTGCCTCAAGTCCCACCCTTTCAAATCCGTCAAAATTTTTTCTAGCAGGATCTCCATTTTGGACTGCAGAGTTTCACTTTCCATGAGACAGAAGCCAAATTGCTCATTAAGAAGTCCATCAAGAGAGAGAGAGAAAAAAAAGAAGTCCATCCAGAGGCCCCTTCTTCCCTCCTGTCTCCTTTCCTTGCAAGTACATAACTACCAGGTGGTCCTTTTCACTGTAAGTCACCAAATAAGCTTGCTCTCTCTGGTCTCTGCATATGATCTAAAACTCCAGGAAGAACCCTTCATTACCTAGGTGGATAAGTGTACACCTGTACACACCTTTGCCTTTTTGGCCAGCACAGGAAAGTGTTGAGGATCTTTTCAGAACATAGTTTTTGTTTTGTTTCGTTTTGTTTTGTTTTAAACACAGGAAACTTTTGTAATCTCAGATATGTAGAAGGCCTCCTACTGGTGGCCTCTGCCAATGTTCTGCCTCCAGATACCCAAATGGCTTGTTCTTTCATCTCCTTCAAGTCTTCACTCTGATCTCATTTTCTCAATGAGCCCTCCTCCCTGCTACCAGCCTATTTAAAAAGTCTCAGCCCAGCCACTCCACATCCCCAATCCTACTTACCTTGCTCTACCATTTCTTTTCCCATAGCACGGATTAACTCCTAAAATACGATACAATTTAATTCTTTGGTATGTCTGCTGTTTATGGCCTGTCTCTTCTTCCAAGAATTAAGTCCTATGAGGGGAGGAAATTGGATTTTTATTGCTCACTGATGTATCCCCAATGCCTAAAGAAATGCCTGACATATAGTAAGTGCTCAAAAAAAAAAAAGGCATTGAATCAATGAAAATTTTCCTCCTCTGTTCATCTTACCTGTCTCATTTAGCCTTCAAGATTGTTCATATTCCTGTCTTCACTAATCACTAGTTTCTTTATGCCAAATATCCCCAAATCACTGATTTGCCTCCACTTGTGAATATTCACACGTGAATTATCTACCATGCCAATTAATCACAGTACCTTTGGGACTAAATATGGTATTTATAGGGGGCATCAAAGGACCAGGATCATATTCCTTAGTTCTGCAGGTATAGAAATTTGTTGTTTAAGTGCATTTGCTTAGGCCTTGGCAAAAGTGCTTATGGAGCCCCAAATCACATGAGACAAATAATTATTTCCCATGCATAAAAACCTAGGTGCCGGTCCATATCTTGCTAAACTATGAAATGCTTCACTTCCTCTATCCTTCATGTCCCTTCTCCCTTCTCTCTACTTTCTGTTACAATAATCGCTAGCACCTGTGTGTTACATGGAATGCCACATGTAGATCAGTGGAAAAGAAAAGCTATTCAGTGTTTGTTAATGTAAGAATAATATGTGGTGAAGGCCTATGGGTGATGGAAGCACATAATGGGCCATGCAGGCCATTGCATGTATTAGCAAGTGAACTTTTCTCTACTAAATCAATCAGTCACTATGGGAACAATGGGGGGAGGATGATGCAAAACATCACTTCCTTTACTGAAGGACTGAATAATTCACAAAGAGACACGTATCTGCCAAGCTAATCAGAATATTTATACTGGTTAATTTGAGCATTGCCTTCCAAGTTGGGCAATCTGCTTGGGGAACTAAATTACGAACTGAAGGTTTCATGATGAATGCAAATTCAGAGCAAAAGAACTTGGTTGTGTCTGACCAGCAGCAGTGGTATCCCAACCCTAGTACTTAGAGATGTGGACGGTGGACTAGATGGTCACATCAGTAGTCATGTACCATCAACTTACACACTGCCACAGACACAGCGGCATAGGCTGCCGGACTCAGCTCTTGTTCTTGACTTAATGATAACATGACACTTTATTGTGATCATCACTATCAATCTTTCTCTTTTTTTTTTTTTTTTTTTTAAAGATGACCGGTAAGGGGATCTCAACCCTTGACTTTGTGTTGTCAGCACCACACTCAGCCAGTGAGCCAACCGGCCATCCCTATATGGGATCCGAACCCGGGGCCTTGGTGTCATCAGCACCGCACTCTCCCGAGTGAGCCACAGGCCGGCCCCAATCTTTCTCATTTTAATATGGACATGTATGTACTTTTCATCTTAAAGTCATGTTTTCATTTGTAACCTGCCAGCTTATTATATAGGCTGGTTATACTTTGTGCCTGTTGTTAACTGGTGACAATGGGCAGATCCTTTCTTTCTTAGCCCCCAATTTGAGTAAGGAGAATATGGGGCAACTTTCCCTTAACGCATATATCTTCAGTACATATATCCAATGAAATTAGAGAATAAATTACTACTATGATCTGCACAAATTAGGTAAACTGAATTGCCTCAACCACAGAATTCGTCATGCTAGCACTATACTGTGTTTCTCTAATCTCTAATGCTGTCCTACATGATAATTGCCCCAGTACCATTTGGCCTAATACCTTCAGTTCCTTAAATATAGTACAAGTACATACACATTTTAAAATGTATGCAAGTACATGTTCAAAGCCTAAGTATGACATGAAATGCAAACAACACATATAAAAAGATTGACAGATTTGACTACTGTCATATATACTAGAGGCAGAAGATGCTATAGCAGGAGTTAACATAACTTACAACATACTAGAAGAAAATATTTGTCACATATGTAATAGACCGAACTTAATATATATGGGAGGAAATATTTACATGCTATTTGTTACTATTCCAAGACTATAAAATACTTATGTTAGTATTTTAGAAAGATAGCTATTAGAGAAGAGCAAAGTATGTGAATAGGTAATTCTCAAAATAAGAACTTCAAATGTCCAGAAATATGAAAAATTGATCTTATTAGTGACCATGGACATGTGTTAAAAATAATGATATTCTATTTTTTATCTTTCAGATTAGCAAAAATGTCAAGAGATTGTTAATACGTATGTTGAAAAGAGTGTAGGGAAAGAGGCAGTCTCATACTCTATGGCTGGAGTGTAATTGCAACATTTTTTAAGAGCTTTCTTTTTTTTTAAGAGCAGTTTTAAATTCACAGCAAAATTGAGAGGAGGAGGGTGTGTGCGATAAGCCTGTGTGCTCCATCTATTTTCCCTCACCCCAACCCCTGCCAACCACTGATCTTTTTACTGTCTCTATAGTTTTATCTTTTCCAGGTCTTTGGTTAAATAAATAGCAAGGAGTGTGACTGCTGGATTATATGATGAGTATGTTTAGTTTTGTAAGAAACAGCAAAATTGTCTTCCAAAGTGGTTGTACCATTTTACATTTCCAACAGCAATGAATGAGAGTTCCTGTTGCTCCACACCCTCACCAGCATTTGGTGTTGTCAGTGTGCTGGATTTTGGCTATTCTAATAGGTGTGTAGCAAAATCTTATTGTTGTCTGAATTGACATTTCCCTGATGACATATGATGTGGAGCATCTTTTCATATACTTATCTGCTATTTGTGTATCTTTTTTGGTGAGGCGTCTGTGAAGATCTTTGGCCCATTTTTAATTGGATTGTTTCTTTTCTTATCATTGGGTTTTAAGAATTCTTTGTATATTTTGGATAACAGTCCTTTATCAGATATGTCTCTTTTTTATTACTATATTTATCATTACACAATGTAATCATTTTTTGTGGCCCTTTGCCAATTTCTCACTAACTCTCACTCCCCTTCTCCCTTTCCCAACTTTGGTGGCCTCAGTTCAGTTCACAAATATTTCCACCCAGTCTATGGCTTGTCTTTTCATTCTCTTGACACTGTCTTTTGCAGAGAAGAAATTTTTTATTTTAATGAAGTCCAGTTTATCAACTCTTTCTTTCCTGGATCACCTCTTTGGCATCATATCTAAAAACTCATTTGTTACCTTAGATTTTCTCTTATGGTATCTTCTAGGAGTTTCATCCTTTTTGCATTTTATATTTAGGTCTGTAAATCCATTTTGAGTTAATTTTTGTGAGGGGGTGTAAAATCTGTGTCTAGATTCATTTTTTTACATGTGGATGTCCAGTTGTTCCAGCATCATTGTCAAAATGACTATCTTTATTCCATTGTATTGCCTTTGCTCCTTTGTCAAAGATCAATTGACAATATTTATGAGGATCTATTTCCAAGCTCTCTGTTCTGTTCCATTGATCTATTTGTCTATTCTTTCACCAATACCACAGTGTCTTGATTACTGTAGCTGTATAATACGGTATGTCTTGAAGTCAGTAGTGGTAGTCCTCCAACTTTGTTCTTCTTTAACATTGTAATGTCTATTCTGGGTCTTTTGCCTCTCTGTATAAACTTTAAAATCAATTTATCAATATCCACAAAATAACTTGCTGAGATTTTGAATGAGATTGCATTGAATCTATACATAAAGTTGGGAGTAACTACTATCTTGGCAATTTTGACTTTTCCCATCCATGAACATGGAATATTTCTTCATTTTACTTAGGAAATCTCAGAGTTCCTTCATCAGAGTTTTGTAGTTTTTCCTTATACAGATTTTGTATATATTTTGTTAGATTTATACCTAAGTATTTTATCTTTGGGGATGCTAATGTAAACAGTATTTTGTTTTTAATTTCAAATTCCACTTGTTCATTGCTGGTATATAGGAAAGCTACTGAGTTTTATATGTTAACCTTTTTGCTGTAATCACTTATTAGTTCTGAAGATATTTTGTAAATTCTTTAGGACTTTCTGCAAAAATGACATGTCATCTGTAAACAAACACACTTTTATTTCATTCTTTCTAATCTATATACCTTTTATTTTATTTTCTTATCTTACTGTGTTAAGTACAACTTATAGTACAGTGTTGAAAAGGTAATTGCAACATTTTATTTTATTTTTTGTCCTTTTTGAGACCGGCCACACAGCGCTCAGCCAGTGAGCGCTGTGAGCGCACCAGTCATCCCTATATAGGATCCGAACCTGTGGCGGGAGCGCTGCTGCGCTCCCAGCACCGCACTCTCCCGAGTGCACCACGGGCTCGGCCCTAATTGCAACATTTTAAAGCACAATTTGACAATTGTTATTAAGATCTTAAGCAAAAGTAACTATGACTTAGCAATTCCTCTTCTATAATCTATCTTAGAGCAATACTCTCAGAAGAGCATAGAGATATTTGAATAAATATGTTCATGGCAGCATTGTTTATAATAGCAAATTTCCCTTACATTAAATGTATATCGTGAATCATGTGATAAATCCATAAAATGAAATTGTGTTGCCATTATAATGAAAAAGCAGATCTGAATGAACTGACATGGGAGAATGTTCATAATATGCTTATTAAATAATAAAAAAAATGGTGCAGAGTAATATATACATTATAATCTCATTTTTATAACAAAGATTTTTTTATGTACACCAATAAAATGCCTGGAAAGAAACTTACTAACCCCTTAGTACTACGTGATAACAACAAGAGTTTCTCCTTTTATTTTTGCACTTTATATTCCTTTAGTGTTTGTTGGTTTTTTAAAATAATAATTATATATTAATTTATATGAGTTTCATGGGGCTGCTGTGAGAAGGTACCACAAACTGGGTGGCTTAAATAACAGAAATGTATTGTCTCAGAATTCTAAAGGCTGAAATCAACCTGTTGGTTTATGCTCTTCACTTCCACACTAACTTCTTTGCCTGCCTTCTATGTTTCTGTTAATGGCTCCTTTGTTAGTAAATATCAAAATGTGAGCAAATATCAAAATGTGAGCACCCTCTTTCTCCTGCCCTTCTCTTCCCCAGCTGTCCATCCCATCCGGAATAAAAGGCCATTTATGCTTTTTGCACTAGTGACCATTTGATCACAAACCCATGACTGTGCAGGACACATGGATTTTCATCAATGTCGTTGGGAGTTTACAGCATCTGCTCTGCTCCTAAGGGTAGCAGGTCAAGAAATAATGCGTGTATTACAGCTCCTGTGAAAGCTTTACTCAAGCCTGTTTCCCTTTTCTCAGTAATCCTTCATAATGCCCCGGTTTCTTAATGTGATTTAGTGAAATTAAACTCGAACAGCCCCAAATTATATAATTAATTACATTTGGCTTCAATTACATTGACTAATTCATACAAGGCTGCTCACAGGCTACCTGCAGCCTGAGGTGGAACAAGACAGGCGGTGAGGGCTCATTAGCCTAGGAGCTTGTGTGTGCTAGCTAATTTGATTTTTAAAATTGTTATAAATCACAGATGGATCATACCGAAAGTCAGGTGAGTCTCATTTACTCCAAACACCCCATGTTATACACGTTGTGGCAACTCCTGATCAAGGGGACTTTGTCATCTCTTGCCTGGACTGTAGCCCCTACTGTCAGGCTCTCCCTACTCTAATCCATTCTGCTAAATCCCAGTTCATTTTCCTGATGTGGAAACCCTAATCAATGGTGATCCCGGGCTGAGACTGGGGGAGGGAGCAGCCGTGGGTACAGTAGGAATGGTTGTGAGCCCCAGGAGCACAGTCTCCAAAAGTCATGTATTTTCAACAATTTATGTTAATGAAATGGTTGCAAGAACTTAAACTTTGAAGTCTGTCTACTCAAAATGTCCTCCCAGGAACAGCAGTAGCAGTAGCTCTGAGCTTTTCAGAAATGCAGAATCTAGGGCCTCGCTCCAGACTACTGAATCAGAATCTTAACAAGATACGAGGGTGATCTGTATGCATTTTAAAATTTGGAGAATCCCTGCTTTGAAGGAGGTTCTGTGAAAGCAAAGGTATATTTCATGTGTGGTTCTCACATCAGTGGACAGACTGGGAGGCCCAGAGAGAGAGAAGGCAATCAAAAACAGTAATGTCTGTTTATACATTCATTCTCCACACTACCGTCAATTTTCAATCCCTCTTCTAGGTTTTCTCCTTGCTATAAGAAACTGGTTATGCTTCTGGTTGTAATCACTCCTCTTTTCACAAATTCTGTGTATTCCCCCAAATCTTCAGTATGATATGTCTCCAACCTAACTTTCTCGCCATATAGCTTCTTCCAATTTTTACTGTACACTTCAGCCCAATTGATGTGTTTGCTATTCCTTGGACAAATACCATGGATGCTCTCTCCTAATTGCAATGTTCATTTACATAAAGCCTTTTCATAATTCCTCAGTCAAAAAAGGATCTCTCTCTTGGAATCCTTATAAAATTTTATACCTCTCTTAAACTGGTTATATTGTTTCTCTCCACACTAGATTGGACTAGCACAGTGCCTGATACATAGCAGGTGATTAATAACAATCTGATGAATGAACCAATGAATCAATGATTATGTGAAGTCAGGACCTCACCAGATTATTCCTCAAGGACTAGTTAAGTTTTAAGAACTATGATTCTATTTGATTTCTAATTCCTGAGGTAGTGGCATCCAGCTCTTCTCACAGAATACTCTCAGGCAATGATTAAACTCTACAAGGACTCTTGCTTGAGTCAAAAACACAAGATAATGTTAGTCGTCCTCAGTCTCCTTCAAGCCCAGACTGATTGTGATCCCAAAGGCTCCAGAGACAGCCAGACAATCTCTACATGAACGCCCTTCTGGCTTACCCAGTTACTATGGGACAATCAACTTTTAGGACATGATTTCTTTTTTTTCTTTTTAAATGATGACTGGTAAGGGGATCTTAATCCTTGGCTTGGTGTTGTCAGAACCACGCTTAGCCAGTGAGCTAACCGGCCATCCCTATATAGGATCCGAACCCGTGGCCTTGGTGTTATCAGCACCACACTCTCCTGAGTGAGCCACGGACCGGCCCAAGGACATGATTTCATTCAAATAATATTATTCTTAATCCAGAAAGGGTCCCAAAGCAGCGTTGATGGGAAAGAGTATGAGATGTTTGTAGCTAGAACCAGAGGATGACATACACAGATCATTTATATGACTGCTTCTTGAACTTCTCATTTGGACTTTAAAAATTTCTTTTCTAGGCATAAACCTCAGAAGAAGACTTTACTTTATAAAATTATATCATGTTATCTTTACCTTCCCTGATATTGTCATGCTATGTGGTAGTCCAGATTATACCATCTGAATTCTGACTCAACACCCAGCTTCTCTTTTGAGCTTTATTAGGTTTGGTTTCTTTTCCTTAAGGTAGTACTTCAAAGGCTATGCAGCTATTGAGAAACTATTATAATATAAATGTCAACATCAGAAATAGCTAAATCAAATTTCCTGTGGACAACTCAAGGTTGTATATATTAAAATTAAAAGTGACTGATAAAATGTAGTTTATGTGTTTTTTAAATTGTGGTAATCTATACATAACAAAATTTGCCATTTTAGCCAATTTTAAGTGTACAGTTCAATGGCATTAAATATATTCACATTTTTGAGCAACCATCACCACCATTTGTTTCCAGGACTCTTTAATCTTTCTTAACTGAAACTCTGTACCCATTAAACATTAACTCCCTGTTCCTCCTTCCCCCAGATCCTGGCAACCACATTTCTACCACCTGTCTCTATGAATTTGCCTATTCTAGATGCCTCATATAAGTGGAATCACACAATATTTATTCTTTTGTGCCTGACTTATTTCACTTAGCATAGTGTCTTCAAGGCTCATCAATGTTATAGCATGCAAAGAATTTTCGTCCTTTTTAAGGCTGAATAATATTCTATTGCATGTATTTGCTATATTTTGTTTGTTAATTTATCCGTTGATGGATATTTGAGTTGCTTCCACCTTTTTTCTATTGGGAATAATGCTGCTATGAACATGGGTGAACAAATTGTAGTTTAGGTGTTTGAGATAATCAAGCATTTTGAATATGAGGTCACTGCATTTGGAGGGGAAGCACTAGGTACAGAGTTTATTTTATTCCATTGATTCAATGTCAAAACTTGCATTGATGCTGATCACTCATCATGCATCTGATAACTAATTCTGATCATCAGTTCTCCAGACTATATACTATATAGTACTCATTAATGTGGAAAGGGAATCTAAGCAATATAAACGGGTATTGTGGGAATTCCACTTGAGCGTGGATGATAGTAAAGATTACTATCTCTTATAGTAAAGACTGGCATTTAATTTTAAAGTAAATTCCTAATCAAATCATTACACTTAAAAAAAAAATCCCACCTGATTTATAGTTTCCAAGGCTGAACACATCTTCATTTAAAATAATTTTTCCCAGAGTTTCCTTTTGGCTTCCTGAAGATTCTCCACAGTAGCACTACTTGGGAGCTTCCTGTTATGTCTTGTGGTATTTGGAATGAGAGTGATTTTCTTCAACCGTGTTCTATATTGTATTTATCCACCTTATGCCACTAGATCTGTAGCCAAGAAGTGAATGTGGTATTAATGGGATGCAGTCCTATTGACAGTAATAACAGCACGGATTGCTAACCACATGATAAGATCAAGATGCATATTTGAATTGGCTGTATTTATGTTCCAGATGCAAGATGATTATCTGACAACAGAGGCAACATGATTTAATACATAAGGCCCAGGCCAGGAATTGGGAAATCTGGGTTTTATTCCTGGCTTCATCACTTAGGCCATGTATACATGAGTGGAGTATTTTGTAATTGCACTGTTCTTGTTGACCCCAAACTGCTTCCCACCCTGCCCCTGCCACCAAAAGTGCTTTACTATGTTCAGTTATGATACCATTGCCTCTCTTCTTTTCCTTTCTATTTCTTTTCTCTTTCCTCACTTTTCCTATTTCTTACTAAGTTGTATTAAATTTGCATTATATGAACAATACATAAATACATCTTACTATTTTTTTAAAAGTTATAGAGAATATTGATTCCCCTTTAATCTTCATTTTTCTGTTCCCAGGCATTCCCCTTGTTTTGTCCCTAATCTTGTTGCTTTTCCCATCTGCTTTTATTTCATTCATTTTCTTATTGTAGCAACTTTGTCCCATTTCTTTACCCAGTCCTCTTTTTCATACCCACACCACCTTAAGTTCCACATAAAATATTCCCATCATAAAATACTTCCCTAAGATACACTATGGCAAATGGAGAAATATGTAAGTGTGCCACAGAACACTAAAGTAAACAAGGAAACACAATAGAAAACTGGAAGAGTCCCAAGTATCTGCAGGATTGGATTCTAGGCGAACTGACAAATGCTTTCAATGCATCCCACCCTACCAAGTAGGTGGTTAGATAGCAGGATTTTCTCTTCTCCTGAACCATGAATTTTCTTGACAATCAGAGATCTTAGCATTTCTGGGTTGTTGTCATCCTCATGGTAAGCAGAGATGCCCCGGCTGATTTAGTCCTGCTGGGACATTCTTCTGCCTCATCTAAAGAATCCTAGGGATACCCATCCATCATCCATACAATTATTAGATGTAGTCAGTCACTGAAGAGGTTCAGCATCAGGCTGAAAAGGGACTAAGGATATCACCTTGCTTGAATAAATCTTGATGTTTTCCTAGGTCATGTTGGCAAAGAGTCAGAGAAGGAAAAGTTGGAGACCAGTTATGGTGGCCAGAAGGTGCTGGGGTTGTGTTTTTCATTCCTCTTGGATTCCAATAGTTATATGCTGAGTGATTCAGGGTAGAGTTAGCACTCAGTAATTTTTGCAGCAGTAAAATATTATTGGTAAAAACAAAGACCCATGTTTCCTTGAGCTGGATACTGTTGCAAAACACAATACACTTTTGACAATAAATGTGGAATCCAGTTCTTTGCAGGGGCGGGGAGTGGTTTAGAACATCAGACAGTTCAGTAATTCTCAATTGTGTGTGTATATATACATACACACACACTTGAGAATATATATATCTTCCACTTTAAAAAATAGAGCCAGTAGGCTGAAAGCTCAAAATTACTACTTTGCCACATGACAAATAGTTTGATAAGTCAACCTGCTTCCTGTGATTCATATGTTCAGAGGCTTCTATACTATCTTTTTTTGTCTTCTCTTTCCCTCCAATCTTTTTTTTTTTTTTTTAAGAAGGCAATGAAGCATCACAGGTGTAACTGAAGTCCTTTTAGCACCATTCCCTGATCTCATTTCTTTCTTTTCCTCCCTCTTTCCTAAGAGGTAATAAATAGTCTGAAGTTGGTGTGTATCCTTCCTGATCATGTTGTAAGTTTTAACTGCACATGTGTGCATCCTTAACTAATAAAAAATATTATCGAGTGTTTTTAAATTTACAGATATCAATTCATTGTATATATATATATTTCTTAAATGTGCTTTTTATAAGCAACATTGTTATTGAATTTTTTCCAAATATTTGTACCAGTTCACAGTACTTCCAACTGTATATGAGAGTTTTCAATTCACTTGCCAATGCTTCTATTCTAATTGAAAATCCAAAAATGAGTAGGTTTTGCTTGACCTTGTGGAATTATTGAAGATGTGGTAATAGCATTGCTAGATGTTTTCAGTGTTCTAAGTGTTTCATAAATTGGATTCATAACCTGATAATGGCACTTATAATAAATTGTAGAGCTGGTCCATCCTCCAACATTTGAATATCGGAGTTTCTTTAGGTGACGTTTTAAAGTTCTCTAATAATGTGTCTAGAATATATGGCCATGTAAGATGTTACATTTATAATGGCCCAAGTAAAGATCATAATATTTTAATTACATTGCAAAAAAGATGGGAGTACCTTACTTAAACAGCACTCCAAACATATTCTTACCAATTAACAGAATGTTAAAAGTCCATACTCAGAGTTGGTTCAATCAATGAACACATCTAAAAAGAACCAGATGTCTTTGGAGAAGTGAATGATTCTTTGACAAGAAATGTACAAGATTATCTGGGAAGATCTTGTCCTATAGATATCAAGTAAACTATCAAAAGACTTCTAAGGACATTTCAAAGGGACTCAGGAGCCAAACTGAGGAGATTCACACTGACCAAAAATAGCACAATTAAAGCAGCAATTGGGATAAAAACTGCAATGAATTAAAACTCACCAAATGTGTTTAAATCCCTGGTCACCTTTGGAAATTCTGAGCCAACTCATAATTTTGAGAATGGGCAAGCAAAGAGAAAGAATCAAGTATGTATCCTACCTTTCCTATACAAACCATGCCAGTGGGTAACTTCTGTGGTCTGAATGTTTGTCCACTGCCCACTCCCCCCCACTCATATGTTGAAATCTTAATACCCAAAGTGATAGTATTAGGAGGTGGAGCTTTTCAGAGGTGATTAGGACATGAGGGCAGAGCCCTCATCGGTGGGATTAGTGCCCTTATAAGAAGTCACAGAGAAACCCCTCGGGCCTTTCCCCATGTGAGGTTGTAGTGAAAAGATGGCTGTCTATGAACCAGAAAGGGGTCCTTCACCAGACACTGAATTTGCTGGCATCCTAATCTTGGACTTCCCAGCCTCCAGAAATATGAGAAATAAATTTCTGTTGTTTTTAAGCTACTCAGTATGTGGTATTTTGTTATAGCAGCCTGAATGCTCTAAGACAGTAAACAAATAGACAAGGAAAGTTTCTCTCTGGAGAAGTGGTATAACTAATAAATAATGATGGAATTAGAATATTACTATTTTGCAACCTTTAATGAATTAATGGATTAGTAATAGCTGCTAATATCTCACAAATAGAGATAACTCCTAATAGAAGTACAAATCATCACTCTGAAATAATCTTGACAAAAAAAAAAAAAATCAAACCTAAATCCAAGAAAGCTCTAATCCAGCTACTAACTTATGGGAAATACAGTCAGAAGAAAAATATATTAAAGAAATATATTAAGCTAACTATGCAAAATCCCAACTCAAAGAAACTCTATAGTACAAACAATTTTGTGTCTTCAATAAAGTACAAGAAAAAAGGGAAAGAGAATTTATAGATTAAAAGAGACAAGAAATTTAACAACCAAAAATTTTAATGTGGGAACGTTATTTGAATTCTGATATAAACAAATGAACTGTTTAAAAACTTTTCTAACATTTATAAGATCATTGGAAGTATGAACACTGACTTGATATATGATGATAATTGGAAACGTTCAGTTTTTTTCTTAGGTTTGACAATGGTAGTGTCGCTTTTCTTATTATTTACATGATTTCTTATCATGTAAATGAAATCGAAGTATTCATAAATTTTTTAATAATAGGCTTTGATTCAAGATAAGAGAAGAACATATATCATATGTCAATAACTAGTAGACTAAAAAAGTATGAGACCAAGAGAAGTAGGTATGTGCATAAATAAAACAAAACTGACCATGAGCTGATACTTATTGAATCCATTCATGAGCACATGGTGATTTGTTATATTATTCTGTCTACTTTTATATATGTTTGAAATATCCCATAATAAATAGTTTCTTTTTAAACTTAATTGAAAGGAAAAAAAGGTGGGGGTGGGGAATTTAGATGCCGAGACTTGCTCTGGAAACCCTGCTTGTGTTTTTTGTAAGGGGTCACTTTAGGAAAGCAAGTGAATTCAAACCATTAAAATAAAGTCCAGGAACTATACCTGTGATGTTTAGACCCCAGGGAGTGTTGACATGGACTTTAGAAAGTCTTCAAATTCCCTAAAGTTGTACTCAAAATACTCTCCATATGTGTATATATCTGAGGAGAAAGTGCATAGCTTTATCAGACCCTTAAATGAATCCCTTGTCCCATAAATTTTTAAGAACTACTGCCCTAAGGGTGAAGAAAACTGAAAGCACATACTAGTGGGCTTCACAGCAAAGCCAACAGGAAGCAAGCAGTTGTGGGCTCTACAGGAACTCTGTGAATTAGATGCTTGGGCAGTACCCACAGTACCTGGGTTCAGCTCCTTACTGTTTGCTGTGGATTGAATATCCCCTCGAAACTCTTTGAAGCTTGATTGCCATTGAAACAGTGTTAAGAGTATGGGAAATCAGGGCCGGCCCCGTGGTGCACTCGGGAGAGTGCAGCGCTGGGAGGGCAGCGTCACTCCCGCCGCTGGTTCGGATCCTATATAGGAATGGCCGGTGTGCTCACTGGCTGAGCACGGTGCGGGTGACACCAAGCCAAGGGTTGCAATCCCCTTCCTGGTCACGAAAAAGACAAAAAAAAAAAAAAAAAAGAATATGGGAAATCAGACTACAGTAGTGTTGAAATGTGCCTTTCCAATCTCCTTTAGGAGGTGATTGGATTGTGACAACTATGCTCTTGTGAATGGATCAATCCATTCATGGAGTTGTGGGTTAATGATTCAGTGGGTTTTCACAGGAGTGGCACTCATGGCTTTATAAGGAAAGCAAGTGAGCACATTAATGACCTCTTACCATCCTCATCATGTGATTGCCCACATTGCCAGGGGAGCCTGTGGAGAGTTCCCAAGCAGAAGAAGACCCTCACCAGATGCATTCCCTGGACCATGAACTTCCCAGCCTCTGAAACTGTAAGAAATAAATTTTGTTTTCTTATAAATTACCTAGTTTCAGGTATTCTGCTGTACATGACAGAAACAGGCTAATACACGCTTCTTGCTGAAGAAAAGGTCAAGGTGAATCCTGACCTTATGCACCTTACTAACAACTACTATCAAGAGCATTAGTCTGTTTACTGTTGCTTATAACAGAATACCTGAAACTGGGTAATGTATAGAGAAACAATATTTACTGCTTACAGTTTCAGAGGCCGGGAAGTTCAAAGTCCAGGGAACACATCTGGTGAGGGCCTTTTTCTTGGTGGTGGCTCTACATCCATGCAGGGTGTCACATGGTGAAATGGTTGAGCAAGAGAGAGCTAAGCTTTTCAGATGCACTCTTTTTAAAGCCATCAGAACCACATTCATTACTTCATGAATGCATCAATCCATTGACAAGGGCACAGTCTTCACAATCTAATCACCTCTTAAAGGCTTCATCTTTTTTTTTTTTTTTAATTTTTTTTTTTTTTCTTTTTTTTTTTTCCGTGTCCGGCAACGGATCGCAACCCTCAGTGTTGCCCCCGTACCGGACCGGGGACCGGCAACGGGACTGCAACCCTCGGTGTTGCTACCGCGCCTCGCTCAGCCAGTGAGCGGGAACCGGTCTGTATGTGGGATCCGAACCCTCGGGCGGGAGCGCCGCCGCGCTTCCCAAGCAGCGCACTTATCCAGTGCGCCACCGGGCCGGTCCCTAACGGCTTCATCTTTTGATTACCATAATATGATTTCCCACCCTCTTAACACTATCAGTGGGGATTAAGTTTCTAATACATGCAACTTTGGAGGATACATTTAACCCACACCAGTCAGCGTTCAGCAGCTACCTTAACAGCAGCAATTCTCGGTTAAGGGAATTCTGAGGTAAGCACTTTCAGTTTAGAATATCTATTGCCCCTGCAATATTCTAATGCTTCATGAAAGCCCTGATCATTAAGTGTCATTCTGATGCTAAAAAATGATGCTAAAAGCTTAGGAAACCCTGTGTCATTTTAGCACACCAGACATTTAAAAGATCATGAAATAGAAACTCCCAGGGAGATTTACTTTGGCTAGCCTGTTTCAACAATTCATCCTACTCAGTGATTCATGAAATCTGTGATATGCAGTCTCCAAGATAAAAACAAAACTGGTAAGTTCTCCTAGACTAATCCTTTTTCTTCTGCAAAAGGTAACCAGGGATTTTTTGCCTACTGGAAAAAGAGTAGCAGTGGTGATGTGGACATCCAGCAAGATGATGCTTTCAGAAAAGCAAACAGGTTTTTACTTTCAAGTGTATATTGTTATATTCAAATGGACACAGAGATCCAGAGCTCACATATGCACCAAATACTCATTGTTCACAAACAATAACAACTATAAAACAGAACAGCGTATAGATTGACAAGTTCTTGTAGGTTATAATGGGGATCAAAGAGTTTAACAACTCACTAAATAGGCATGTTTTAACAAGTGAACTGATCATAGCCATTTTGGAGACCCTGCTTATCTAAAGATAAATTTATGGTTCTAGTAAAGAAATAACGGCCAGCATATTCTGTTGCTAACCATTCAGGGTTATTTTACTCAGCATTTGATCAATGCTTGGGTGTTAGAAGACTTTACACTTCCATTATTTAAGGAAATCAGCACTGTTGGGTCTTAGATTGGCCTGATAAAAGGGGAGGCCCCTAGAGAAACTGAAAAATCCAAGCCATTTTTAGGGCTGGATCAGAATGGATCACCTACTGCAGGATGCCTCTTACGGTGAAGTTTTATAGCCAGTGCACATTCATTTGGCCTCTAATTCAGAACAAGATGGCCAGTGCCAAGCACAATGTACTACACGTAGAAGAAACTCAAACATGTGTTGAGTGAATGACTGCAGTGTGTCAATGAATTTGAGCATGAAATCATTGGCTGGAGAACTTTTCTGTTCGTCTGGAATTTATTCTTTCATTGGAAAAATAAAGGAGCAGAGAACATATTAGGTTAGTTGACATAACCCAAATAACAGTAGCTTGTGTTTTTTGAACATTTATGTAAATCAGGTAGTATTCTAAGCATTTACATATGTGTTAATTCAGTTCTCACAACAAGCCTGTGAGATAGTTATCATCCATCTTTACAGACAGAAAATGTTGGCACAGAGAATTTAAGTCATGTGCTAGTAAGTGGCAGAGCCTGGATTCAAATCCAGGCTCTCTTATTTCAGGATCTGAATCTTAAGCAGTGTTCCAAACTGCCACTAATTACCCATAGCAAGTGAACAAAAGCCTTGCTTTAAAACTACACTTACTTTGAAAGCTTATTTCAAGGAAAGTTTTCTGTGTGCTAGAGATGCAGCATAGTACAGTGGCTTAGAGCAGAGGGTCTAGAAGCAAGGATTTAAATTATGGCTCTACCAGTGCCCCTGAGTAGGTTATTTAACTTCTCTAAGCTGACTTTAAACTGAAGGTAATAATACTCACCTCTGAGAGCATTAAATGAAATAACCCAAGTAAAGCACTTAGTATGTTTGGCACACGCAATAATGATAATGATAATAATAACAGCTTACATTTATTGAGCATTTACTATGTACTTACTAAACATCCAATAAATGTTAGTTAAAATAATTCAATGAGCTCAATTACAGCTCAGTGTCTACCACATTTGTATGTTTTTTAACCTTCTCTAGCAATGAAGAATGTACCTATCATCACTGAATTCAAGGATTTTGTGGAACAATTTTCATTAGCCTCAAACTAATGACAATTTAAAAAGGTAGTTCTTTCCATGAAAGGTCTATATATCTTGAATCCGAGAGTTGAAAAGGGCTAGCTAATTAAGTGCTGCTCACACCCATGCCCTGTTGATTAGGAGTTAATATTATTAAATGACCAGTGAGGAAACATTTCAAGACCTGCCTTGACCATTTCTTTCCATACAGAGAAGTGGACTTAACATCGACTCTGAATGTCATCATAACTTTCAGGCATGCTGAGACTACTATGGCAAGGCAGGGTGGGGAAGGATGTAAATCAGGACTAGAGAGGACAGACTAGCTCTACCAAGCAACTAAGGATCTTGGCCAATACTTAACCAATAAACATAGAAAGTGCACAGATGTAATATTAACCTTAGGTCTGATTCCAGCTTGCAAAGATAGTCAAGAAGACTGATTTCAGAGTAGAAGCACCATGGCAATAGTCTTTAGACAGCAGTAATATGTGAAGGTCAACTGATGGCAACATCTTGGTTCTTTAGGATTTTGTAAGAGGGAAACTCGTCTTTCACACCATCCAGTTGAAGGTGGACATAAACTTGATACAAAGGAGGTAGGAACAAGATCCAGACCGTGAGGAAGGTAGCAGAATGCAGTGGCAGGCCTGGCAGGGAGACGAAAGGAATGAAGAGCAAGAGCCAAGATGAAAATCTAACCTCCAGTTTAGGAACATGTGTTGGGGGATATGAGAACAAGCTACAGCAAAGATATAATCAAGGGCTTCCCAGGTATCATATAGAAGCTAAAACCATATAGGGAGGCACAGATAACTCAGAATAGTTGCAGTGAATATTTCAAATCCCTTCATATGCTAAAGCTGAGAACTCTAAACTGGGATTCATTTATGAAGTCTAGGGGTTCCCTGGACATGTGTAAAATATTTGTATGTGTACACATACGTACAGTTTTCTGGGAGGAATAGTACATAGCTTTTAACTGATTCTCAAAATAGTTTTTGATTCGAGAAAGGTATATAACCATTGGCCTGAGTGAGGTCCATATAAACTTTATAATTTGGTAGTTACATCAATGAGAAATATTTACCTACCTTTTAACCTCATAAAGCGCACAGTTAGTGAATAAGGAAATCACAGCATTTCTACACGTTGCTGATCTTCATGTCCAGAGAGGACCTGTCTGGCACTGAGAGCCACCTGCTTTTGGTGACACCACTAAAGAGACCAAGGCCTGATCTTTAAGTCCAGTGTCCCCTTTGCCAATACTGTGCATTCTTCAAGACTGCCCCCTGGTGTGGGGCTCCACCTCTCTTTTCTTAGTCCAATGTTGTTTATATCGGTGATACTAAAATTTATCCACAGAAATGGTTCTTAAGCTCCTATTTGCAAAGAGAAGCCAGTCTGACAAGGTTTTCCCTGATCCATGTTGAAATGAGAACAGAACAATGTAATGAGTTGTAATGAGTTTTCTTTCACAAAGCTAAATTTATTCCATTTCAATAACTATCCTTTTATCTGGTAAGTACAAAGGATTGTATTCTTACTACTTATTTGATGTTAAATAAAATCCTTATGTGTTGATGGTGATAGTTGATGGTGATTGTTCTTTGGTTTTTATTCTGCTTGATCTATGTTTGGTCCCCAACTTTTAAAACACTTTTTCTAGCCCACGAAATCAAAATTGTGGGAACTGGTTCCTGATATACTCAATGGCAATGCATCTAGCCTGCCAGTGAATGCTGCAATCAGATTAAGTGGTTGTTTTTTCGACTTTAGGCCTAGTGACTACTCATATGGCTGATTTTCCAGGGTGGAGTTGGAACGAAAATAATCACAATAGACTTGTTTATTTGTTAAATAGACACCTGGCATAGACAGCTAAGATAGCATCTGGAACTTTGCAGTTCCATCTTCAACTCAGTATGTGCACAGCATCACATTCAGTAGATGCCTGTCGAAATGGAATTGATTTGAATTGCTCATGTAGAACAGAAGCCTTCATGCCATTCCTTCTTGACCACTGTGAGTCACGTGCAGTCAACTGCCACCGAGCATAGGGTGACTCACCTTCTGTGAGTGAAAAGCAGCTTTTAAAAAGGGGTGAGGCATTAGAGCATGAATCTATCTATGAGAATCTCCGTTCCACCTTTATTATTGACTTATTCTATGACCTGATTAGTCAACCAAGTAGATTCTCTGTCCTACTTGCAATGTGTAAAAAGGTGTCACATTGCTCCTGTTGCCTAACAGTCTTGGTAAAAGACATTAGGGTGACTTAAGTATGTGGGCACTATTAGGAAAAAATTCCTTGACATAATTATGGACTCCAGGAAAGGAATTGTGAGGCTGAAACACTTTAATCTCAGAATAGACAGAGCCACTACTTAAGCTAAGGTATTTTTGAGAATAAATATAATTACTGCATTGATGGCATTCATACCAGCAAATTCAGACATTTTAGTTTTTTTAAAAACTTTCTCTATCAGTTGGATAGTGTGTTAATTGTAGTTAAGTCTAGTTTATTCAATCATATTTATATGAAATCATAGGAAAACTATTAAAATAAATGTACAAAAAAGTTATAATGGAACAGAAACTATTATTAAACTCATTTACAAAGATGATCCTACTTGTATACAAAAAATACTTTGCCTGACCTTTGTCTATGTGTCCTTGGGAGGGCAGGTAACCTATCTCTGCTCCTCAGCTCTATAAATAAGAATGTAACCTACCTCAAAGGGTTGTTGTAAGGATTAAACGTGGTAATACATTTACTTTAGCACAGAGCATGACATGCAACAATCATTCAATAAACTTTACCTAATACTTTATTCTTACTATTGTCATTGCCACACTTTAATTGAAGGGCCAGTTGAAGAATACTTTAACAGCAAGAAACAGAGCTGTGAACAACCTTACATCATTTCGTTCTACCACTAAGTCTCAAGTTTTCTTCAGTTCAGCAATTTAGGCCCCTACTGAGGCAATGTCTTTGTGAGAAATCTCCTGTGTTCTGCGTTCTTTCCACTCAAGCTTATGGGAACACAAACTATTCCCAGTCCTCTTAGTCTCCCTCATCTTTTCCAGTGGTTCTTTCCTCTGTGTCAGGTAATTTACTCTAACGTGTGTGCAGATGAGTTCACAGCCAAAAACTTGAGGAGACCCTTAGGCTGATCTTCATAGCATTCTCTATTTTCTCCTGTCTTCTGTATCTTCTTTTCTCTCTCATCTCTTCCTCTCTCTCTTCACTCATATAGCTCCTTCTCTCCAGTACTCTACCCTACACATTTTAGGTGTCTAAGCCTCTCTGAACACCAATTCTGTTTCTCTGACCTCAGCCAGACCACCAACACTGGGTTGCGCTTTCCGTGTTCAGTCTGGCAACGCTTCAGTCATTAAGCTGGTGCAATCACAGGACTCACCTTGTCTGTGTCCCATCTCTCAGAGATAACAGTCCTGTGCTGCCTGCTGTCCAATGTCTGAAAATTGCCATTTCACGTATTTTGTCCAGTTTTCCAGTTGCTCGAGGTGGGAGGGTAAATTCAGTCCTTGTTACTCCATCTTGGCCAGAAGTTGTAGTCTTTGTCTATGATTATTTATGAATGCCATTTTTAAGACAAAACTGTCCTCAGCTGCAAATCAGATTAAAAGGAGAAACAAACGTGCTACGTTACAAACTGTACACGTTTATGTATGTGGTCATAGCATATTATTACATACATGCGCCAAGCTAGGCAGGCTTATTAGGCACGTTATTTTTCTTTTTGTTTTTCACTTCTTAAAGCATTTGGATTTTGGATTGTTGGCACTGGGCCAATCTTTATTTAGAAGCCACAAGTTAGGAAGTTTTGGTGCAATTTAAAATCCTGTTTAAGGTATGATTAAGGCTTTTGCGAATTACTTGGTAAACTAAAATATTCCCTAAAGGACGAAAATTTGATTTTCTTTTATTTCTGTTTTATTCTGAATATTGGTACCATGCAATCCTCTAAATATTCAAAGTCAGTTTGCTCTTATACAAATACATTGCAACAATAATTTAGCATGTATAATGCTAAAGTATGGGGATCCTTCCCACGCAAGTTTTAATTTTTATTATACAGCCATATGTTATTGTTCTACATTAGATGAACTTGTTGAGGGGTGGGGTGTCTATATGTGTGTGTGTAAAAAGACACAAACACACACACACACACGACAGGGATTAACTTAATCTAAATTTCTTGCTTAAATAAATACTTTATACTTCCTAATATAGTATTTCATTTGCAGACTAGGATTATAAATTCATAATGGGAAATTGAGGAATTCAGACTTAACAAATTATCCTGGGAATGTAATCACTGTATTTTGAGTAATATGAAATGTTCCTCTGTGCATGAGATGGCTCTACAAAATGTTCCCTACAAAACGTTCACTACATAGAAGTTGTTCAATGAGAAACACCTCCTAGATCCACACACTGTAGTATATATGTCTTATAAAAATTACTCTTAAATCTTAACATTTCCCCTTTGAGACATTTATTGTTCCTGGAGAAAGCAGTATTTTTTTTTATTCCTAAGTCTGTCTTCTATTACACTAGAGAACTCTATAAATCAATAATAACCTTTTAGATATCAACCTCTTTATAATTATGTCCTCCAAATTCAGGTCATTATTGAATATTTTATATAGAAATAAATGGGGAAACATATGTTCTGTTTGATTGGTGGGGGGTGTAAAGATTTAGATTGCTTTTTAATATTTGTCATGTTTGGCTTTATCTTCTTTTATATTATATTTAAAAAATTAATTTATTTCACACAAACAAATAGATCAGGTGATGCCATGCAGCTCTGGAGGAGAAAAATATTGCCTGCTAGGAACTGATATGGATTTTATCATAATATGGCTTTCATTAAATATATAACCAGTGAGTTTAAACGAATGTTTGATTTTAGCCAAATAAAGTTCTGGGTAACTTTCTCATGCTTCTGCTATATTTCCCAACAGGAAATGGCTAAACACCCAAATGGGGGTGATCTCAGATTAAGAAACAACACCGACATCTTGAAGGCTCTCTATTTGTAAAATGACATGACAGCAGCCAGAGAGGCCTGCGGCTGTTTTCCTAGATGACTACTCTGAGTGCCAGCCATCTGTATTCATTTAGTTGGTGTGTGTGTGCATGTGTGAGTGTGTGTGCACGTGCACGCGTAGGTAGGTAGAGAGGGGGACGAGGGGTAGATCTCAAGTTGCATGTCTGAGTGTGGGCTCTGATACAGAATGAAACCTTCTGCCTGGTGCCTCTCAAACAAGACCTCTCATCTGCTGGTCCCTCCAGAGAAGTAATTTCACCAATACCAGCTGCAAGGGGAGTGTTTTATGTTTTCTTTATTCAAAGTGAAAGATGTTAAACAGAAATTTTCAGAAGCACTTTTGTTTGGAAAAGGGGAAAGGAAGATCACGGAAACTGGAAAACATCCATGAAATTAGCCCTAAATCATGGCCAATACTGATCATTTCCTGACAGGCTGTCCATCAACCAAGCCACAACAATAGTTTATTTAGGGCCTTCTGGTGCTGACAGTGGTAGAGCATTGTTAATTAAATATTGGTACAATGGTGGATATTTTTAAGTTTTAACTTTTGTAACTGCAGTAGTTGATAGAATAGCATTTTACTATCGGGAGCCCTCAAAACATTTTGTTAAGACGCCTCTTTTACACACTGCACTAGCAAGAATTAGAAGAATATCAGTTTTTTTTTTTTTTTTTTGTCCTTTTTTTGAGACCGGCCACACCGCGCTCAGCCAGTGAGTGCACCGGTCATCCCTATATAGGATCCGAACCCGCGGCGGGAGTGCTGCTGCGCTCCCAGCGCCGCACTCTCCCGAGTGTGCCCCGGGCTCGGCCGGAAGAATATCAGTTTAAAGTCAAAGCCCTGATTGTCTATTTGACTCACCTAAGAGCAGTGAAAGGGAAGAAAACAAAACATAAGAGATGCACTCTGTCACGTGAGCTCCAAATTTTGTATGTATTTGTGAAAAACCTATCTAAAAACAATGTCTATAAATAGGAGATGGAAATGAGCTCATTTGACTGTATGATTTTGTTTATTCATTATTCATAACCCCAAACTCCTGGCTTCCTTTAACTGATGAACTTATCTATAAAATTTCACAATGTTCCTATGGTCTGAAATATCATTGCAATATTCTTCCAATGCTATTCTCTCATGGTCTCTCTCTCTCTCTCTCTCTCTTTCTCTCTCTCTCTCTCTCTGTCTCTAAGTTTCTCTAGCTCTTATTTTTCTGACCTTCTTTGACATATTCCATTCTTAAACATGCATCGGTCGATGTTGGAATTCTAACACCTGTGTCCTAACCCAAGAGGAGGGCATACCAGATTCTAGGGTTAAGTTTCTGGATGTGACATCTCAGCAGAATGATTTGCATTCCCAACTTAGCGTCAAATTAGCCATCTATGAAATTATTATAAGGTGTGAATCTGTCCCTCCTAAGCCCTCCTCAGGGGGAAACATTTCTGTTTATTAACTGGATTTAAAACCTTTTCAAGAACTATTTTGAAAATAGTTCCCAAACTTAATAGTAATGAGAACATTTCATATTTCCTAGAATGCTGTGTTTCTGGGGCTACATACCATCTGGACTGTTAGGAGAAGAGCAGGAAAACCTTTTGAGAATTTCACATATTTTGAAAATTATTTAAAATGAGAAACAGACTCACCTGGGTAGCATTTTGCCTTGAAAATTCACTGGCCCAAGTTTGCACACCACAATGCAAAAGATGCATAAGGAACTATTTAAATAGCTGTGGTTTTGCTCTTCAGGTATTTGACAAGTGCTATGAGAGAGTTCTTCCTGGGTGTAAAGCAATTTCTTCCTAAGGGCTCTGATAAAAATTTGTCTCCACATTTTGTAATTTGTGTCCTTCTGTTACTTTGTCTTATTTCATGAACCAGCAAGCATACATCTGCCCAGAACCATAGGATTCTCTAAAAATCACAGAACAAATATCCTGCACTCAAGAAATGTAGCAAGTGGTTGGGGAAATCAAAAAACTAATAAATGTAGGAAATAAATGGAGACTGCATATGTTTTGAAGAGCGATAGGAAATGGTTTTGTGAGATTAGGTGAGTGGAAAGCGATGGCATAGATCTGGGGAAAGGCTTGGCTTATGAGACTAACATTGAAGAAAGCCCAAAGAAGAAGCATAAAATAATGTTGCACAGATGAGAGGGAATCAGGTAATTTACTACCTGTAAAGGCAGATGAAGCAGCCCGAACTTAATGCCACTGTAGATTCGTGAGCAGGAGTGACATAATGAAATTGGTGTTTTAGGAAAATCATACTGACAATGATGTTGGAGTGTTGGTTGGTGAATGGTCTGGAAGTACGTTGCTATATCAGGAGCTGTCGAGGTGATACACAGTATTCAGACCTGGGCTAAGGTCATGGCAAAGTAAATGAAAAGATCTGAATATGAGGACACTTTGAAGAAATAAACAATGGTACATGCAAGATGAACATAGGAGAAGATCAGTGCCAAAGAATCCAAAGTGACATCAAGATCTCAAGCTTGGCAAACTGGAACAATGGTGACATCACCCAGAGAAATGAGAAAGTTAGGAATTTGGACAGAAAATGCATTTTTAAAAATTGTGAAAAGTATCTGAGAGTGTAGTAGCACCCCTGCATTTATTGCAGCTCTATTCAAAATAGCCAGGATATGGAATCAACCTAGGTGTCTATCGACAGATGAATGGATAAAGAAAATGTGGTATATATACACCATGGAATACTACTCATCCATGAAAAAGAATGAAATTCTGTCATTTACAGCAACATATACCTAGAAGACATTATGTTAAGTGAAATAAGTGAGGCACAGAAAGATAAATACCACATGTTCTTACTCGTGTGGGAGCTAGGGAAAAAAAGTTGAACTCTTAAAAGTAGAGAGTAGAATTGTGATTACTAGAGGCTGGGAAGGGGAGAAGAGGGAAGGGGATAGGGAGAGGTTGGTTAATGAACAGAATTACAAGTAGATAGGAAAAGTAAGTTCTAGTGGTGTACAGTAGTGCTAGGCATCTATAATTAACAATAATTTATTGTATCTTCTCTAATGACCAAAAGAGAGGAGTTCAAATGTTCTCATCACAAAGAAAGAATAAAGTTTTGCAATGATGAACATGCTAATTACCCTGATTTGAACATCACAATTGTATACTGTATTGAAATATAAGAAATATAGCTCTGTACCCCATAAATATGTACAATCAATATATGTCAATTAAAATATAAATAAATTTCTTTAAGATAAAAGGAATGACACATCCACATCCTACAATTCCAATGAAGCTTGAATACATTATACTAAGTGAAATAAGCCAGGCACAAATGGACAAATGTTGTATGATTTCACTTATTTTTTTTTTCCACTGGGATATTTGTTTGTTTGTTTGTTTAATTGTATAACATCTTTTTTTATATATTCAGTGTTCTTTATTTTTTTTTTCATTAAATTTTTATTTTGTCAATATACACTGTATATGATTATTATGGCCCATCACCGACACCTCCCTCCCTCCTCCCTCTCTCCCCTCCCCCGCAAGAAGGTCCTTTCCGTTTGCTTTTTCTGTTTGCTTGTTGTAACAACTTCATAAAAGTATAGTTGTTATATCTTCTTCCCCACCTCCCCCCACCCCCGGTTTTTTTTCTGTGTGTATGTGGGTGAATTAATTTGTTTGTTTTTTTAGCTCCCACCAATGA
>NW_007726317.1:709082-743249 GCF_000696425.1 Galeopterus variegatus | reverse complement strand
TGTTGTCTGGGCTGCTCGCCCGTTCCCGCAGCAGGGCTTGGGTGCTCTCAGGAGTCCTCTTCTGTGTCGGCCCCAAAACCTCAAACCTGCTGCCACTTGTTTGTCGATGTAGGATCGTTGTTGAAAGAATTATTCGCCTTTTGTTGCTCTTGGAAATGCAATCAATACTCTGGTATCACAGTGCACGGCTCACAGGATCGCGCTGTCTCCTGTCACAGCTGCTCCAGACCCGTCGCCATCTTAGAATCTCAGTGTTCTGAGCTCGGCAATGAAGGATCACTGGGGACAGGAAAAGGAGATGGCCGTTGGAGCAGAAGCCCGGGACGGCCGGCCCACGGGCAGTATCTGACTCCTCACGCTTCCCTATGATTTCACTTATATGTGGTACCTACAATAATCAAATTTATAGAGACAAGAAGTAGGACAGTGTTTACCTGGAGCTGGGACAAGACAGGACTGGAGAGTTCCTGTTGAATGGGTGCAGAGTTTCAGTCTGGGGTGACGAAAACATTCTGGAGATGGATGGTGGTGATGGTTGCACAACAATGTAAATGTGTTAAATGCCAATGAACTTTATACTTAAAATAGGCTAAAATGATAAATTTTCTGTTATGTATATTACCACAATTAAAAAATGGAGTATTGTAAAGAAAGAATGTGTAAACACTGAGAGCAAACCAAAGTGTTTCCGAGAAACAAGTGGACTCTGTGTGCCTGGATTCAAATTTTGATTCTGCAACTTACTAGCTGTGTGCCTCTTTTTTCTCCTCTGTAAACTGAGGACAATAATGAGGACTAAAAGAAATCTGTGTAATGTATGCAAGCTCTTTTGCATGTAGTAGGTGATCTATAAATATTAGTTTCCTTTTCAGTTAGAAAGAATCACTCTCTGATTTGAACTTTTTTCTTCAACAGAATTAAACTTCAGATACATTGATGTTCATCTTTCATGCCAAACAGAAAATAACTTCAAAGAAGAGATAGGGCAGCTCTCAGGAAGCAAAAACATGCCCAATGCCATGCTCATGCAGGAAGTGCACCCCTTTCTTATGCAAAGACTGAAAAATAGGAAAAGGCATCAGTAAACATAGGCTACCTTTGCTACTTGTGCTTCCTGTCCAAATTCTAGAAACATCTGCCACATCGACTTGTGTTTGATTTTTACCTTAAAGAATCTTTATAACTAAATGTACTATTAAGATGTGAGAATTAAGGTAGAACTTCCAAGTTCTCAGAAAGCTGAGAAGTCTGCTCAGAAAATTATTTCAGTCTCTCTTAGTGGAGTTCATTAGCACAGAAGATGGTTCAAGAGATATGAGAGTAAGATAATGTCATACTGAAAAGCATCACTATCACTGCAAAAAAAGAAAATTGGAAATTATTATAACTATTGGGTGTGTGGTTATAAAGATTTTTTTAAACCATTACAAATGTTGCAAAAGCACTTAGACATTTTCATAACCTCTAAACATTATGATCTTCCTGGATTATGTAAGAAGGAATTTTCTATCATAAGGGGTGTCAAAACCAGAAATGCACTAATGGAAAAATACTTCCAAAGATCTAAGGAAGTGACCAAATCTCTCAGCTTTTTTCTTTTTTTAAAGATACCAGCATAAAGCAGATGCAGCAATGCAAAGCAGGATACATGAATTCAGATGTCATCAATTACATTCAAACATTACCCTATCACACACATCAATGTATTTAAAAACTGCAAAGAACCTCAGAGATCATTTGTGGTAGAGCTAAGATAAGAATCCAGGGCTCCTAATTCCGACTGAGCTCAGTACACATCCCACTATATACACTTGTGCTCCAGCAGCACAGAGCTGTCTTCAAAGAACCCCTGCTAACCCATCCCTGATAGATATTGGCATAACAGAGCCAACATAAAGCCATTTGGACAATTCTGATTGTGATCCTCAGATGCCACCTCATCCAAACAAACCTCACTCACTCTGATCTCCAACTGCCTTACAATCCACATCGCACCTTCCAACATGTGACCACTTTCTACGAGGACTTGTGGCCTGCTTTTTAGCTGCCCCCTACCCCCAACCCCATGACTAATAGCCTCTCTTTAACTCTGAAGTTCAGACAATAGGCATCCTGCCTCCTGCTTTGCATCACAGGCATTTTAAAGATACACCCCCGTGGTCTTAATTCATGGAAAGCAATCATTTACACTGTACAAAATTCAAAACCCTAGGGAGGCAGTTTAGTAATTTAGCATTTTTGTTTCATGTAAAAATATTATTTGTAGTTCATAATGGGAAGTTCAAAAACATTGTTTCTTATCATTAAAAGCTTTCAGAAGTGTGTAATCTGGGCTCTTTATAGGTATGTTCCCTATAAAATGCCCTGAGGAACAGACTATGGGGCTTTCTACAAAGAAATACCTTCAATATCTTCCTTTGCTCAAGGAAAAGGTCTTTAATTTAGAGCTGAATTAGTCAAACAGATAAACACTTTAAAGTCCTTGGAATCTGCAGTTAGTTTTAACAAGCTTTTAAGATAAATTAGGAGTGTGTTTTATCTGTTCTGTTGTGATGACTGTGAATTAGAAAAGAACACACAAGCTCATCCATTCAAAAAAAGTTTTTCATCATATTCTGTGCCAGACTTCATGGAAGTTGGGTAACACATGGATCTTACCCTCAGAGATCTTACAATCAAGGGAGGGCACATATAGGTTTGAATAATGCCCCCCCCCACACACACACACAAAATTTATGTCCATTGGAAACCTCAGAATGTAACTTTTCTTGGAAATAGGGTCTTTGCAGATGTAATCAAGATGTACATTAAGAAGAGGTCATACTGGGTGAGGGTGAGACAAATTTTATCACTGGTGCTCTTTTCAAAAGAGGAGAGGACACACAGACACAGATACACACAGATGAGAAGGCCATGTGAAAGTGGAGGCAGAGATTGCAGTGATGTATCTGCATATCAAGGAATGCCAAGGTTTGCTGGCAACAACCAGAAACCAGAGCCTTTGAGGGAGCATAGCCCTGCCAACAACTTGATTTGGGACTGTGAGAGAATCCTTTCCTGTTGTTTTAAATCATCCGGTTTGTAGCAATTTACTACAGTAGCTCTAGGAAACTAATACCAGCCCCATCTCCAAACAGTCTGATTTAATTGGTGTGGGTTGAACATGGGCATCAGTATTTTTATAAAAGCTCTCCAGATGATTCTAATGTTTGAGAACCATCACTCTATACTGGTGGTTTTCAAACTCTCCAGTATCAGCATCAACTGGGAACTTATTAGAAATGAAAATTCTCAGGTCCCACAGAGATGTCACAAATAAAAAACTGGGAGTGGGACCCAGAAACTTGTAGTTTAGCAAGCTCTGTAGGTGATTGTGGTGCCGCTAATGAAGAAGCATCGTTCTGGTTGACAGGGCAGCTATGGAGCAATGGAAGATATTCAGCAAACAGGAAGGGAGCAGAGCAAGAGGCAGGATATTTTAGAAAACAAAGGCAGAGTATTCGTATGTTTTCCTGGATGGCACTGAGGCAGTGCATCTGAAAATTGCAACACCATGTGTCCAAACAACCATCTTCCAAGCACAATTTTTGAAGACAATCTGTTTTCAAATTTGTGGAGGGCTGCCCTTAGAATTTTGTTTCTGTTAGGGTATATGGCCATCCAGACTCTACAGTAAGATAATATCTCTACCCACATTCCAGAAGGCAGAGAATGAGGGCCATCTGAACACTTGAGATCAAAAACTTCATTGAGGCCAACTTCTTTTTACTTCAATTATTAGATAACTGGCTCCCTTTGCCACTTCTTTTACCCACAACCCAAAGAACAAAACAGGCCAATAAATTTCATTTGGCATGGAATTCTGCTCTTTGCCATAATCAAGCTATGTGAGACTACAATAAACCACTAACGACAGGGCTAGCTGGAAATCTTGTGCCTAGATGAAAAGCTTTGGTAAAATCCACATGGCTGGACTTGATAGAAAAGAAAATAACAGCTGTTTTTTTTTTTTTTCCCAGAGATGAATGGTTTAAGAATCCAATTTAAATATTTTTATTTGTTTGCTTGATTTTCAAACTTCTGACCTCAAGCAGAAAGCCTTTCCTGGCAACGCTGACAAGATTCTTTCTGCATTGCTATCCTTGTAGCCACATGCTCAGCTCACTTTCTCTTATGCCTTCATGGCCCTGGTAACGCATTTGCAGCTTAAACTACCATTTCTACAAGGACTAAGTTGTTTTTTTAAAAATATTAATTATTCTTATAGCTCTTTCTCTCACTTGATCCACATTAAGAAACTCTCCTGATAAAAAGTTAATTTCTCAGCTCTCACTGGCACTGGCAAAATTATTAAATAAACAAAGTTAGTTTTTGAGGTGCCATCCCTCTGTCCTCGAGGTGCTCATCCCAGGTTCCCAGTGCCCTCAAACAGACCCATGACTGCTCAGGGAACCCCATCTAATTGGAGCAGTCCCTCATCCTTCAGATTTTCCTTCTTCTCTCATGCCTCAAAGTATACCAATCTTGTGGATACAGACCCTGCTTTCCCTTAGTTAACAATAGTGATGATGGGTTAATGATTGTTATTTATAAGTTAGCTGAGGTTATCCTTACTAGATAAAGTAATATTTTAATGCATATTAAGTGGGGATATCTTTTCACAAGAGGAAATGTTAACGATAAGAGCCTCAAGTTCTTGCAGTAGTGCCTGTGCAATGTAGCTTGAGGGCATCTGCCTGGAGTCCTTACAGAGTTGCCCAAACTGTAGTTGGTGGCCCATTAACATCACAATCAACTTGTGTGATTGTTTTTTTTTTTTTTCTTTTTTTTTTTTTAATAAAAGCAGGTTCTTATGCTCCACCCCAGACCTCTGCATGAGAATCTCTGTAGTTGGGACTAAGGAATCTGGGTTTTTATAATCTATATGATTTTTTGGTACACTAAAGACTAAGAATCACTAGCGTCATGGGAAGATCCCAGATGCAGGGTCAGCAAACCTGATTTTTAATCTCTTCTTCACCAGGTACCATGTGGTTCTGAGCAGTCCATTCCACTTGTTTGAGGACTTAGAAAAATACTTGCCTTGCCTAATTTGGAGGGTGGTCGTGAGGCTCACATGAGCCTCTGAACTGCTCCATGTACTGCAGAATTGGCAAAAGTTGAGGTGAATGGGCCACTCACCTGGGGCACAAAATTTAAGGGGGTGCCATAAAACTCCATAATCATGATAAATAATACTTCAGTGCAATATTTTTAAAAAATAAAAATAAATGCCAAAAAAAATCTATGATGAACAATGCATAAAAATTTTCAATAAGGGCAGGATCAGTGTTACTGATTTTTTCCCCTTTGGCTTCAAGCTCTGACATAGTACAGCATAGCATTGTTACTTATGTTTATTTAAAATTTTGATGTGTGGGCATTGTTAATTTTTTGCATTCATTTTTATTTATTTTTTTTGAAGTACTTCCATCAAAATATAATTTTTCTTGATTACTTGATTACTATTTGGCACTCCCTTAACTTTTGCACCTGTGGCTAGCAACTCACAGGACTTACCAGTCTCACCTTAGTCCCAGCCCTATGAACTGGAATGGGTTGCATGGATGCAGGTTGTCATTTCTACCTGGCTCTGACTCTTCCAGCTCCAAAGTTTTCTCAGATAGTTACATGCACATGTCAAAAGGCCCTGCTGGTATCCTAGCTAAATTCTGGCTGTTGAATGGTGGGAAGTGGTCCTAAGAACATAAGGCAGGCCCAGCATGGGCACAGTGCTTTTCAGGGGCTTCCCTTCCCAGGGGCACAGAAGAACTCTTCATTGGGGAAGAACCAGTTTAATTTGTGTAACTGCAAAATCTTCCCTTTCTTTAGCGTGAACTCCTACAGCTACCCACCCATCCCAGGAAAGCTTGGATTTGCAAATTTCCTCATTCATAGCTTTCTATTTCAGAGGTTGTTATTTATTATGTACGAAGTGCTGGTTTCAGTCCCCTTGTGCTGGAGGCAAGAATATGTGACACTGGCCAGGATAGCCAGCAATCAAGGAGTAGAATGATAGATAAGGAACCTGAGGGTGAGGGAGGCACCTGTGATGTGCTGAGCAGAAGGAAGCCCCCTGCTGTTTATGCTGCTTCTGGATCCTCCCCCATCCAATCACTCAGGGATGCAGCTTTAAGTCCAGTGATGAGAAGACACAGGGTAAGGTGGAGTCAGGTGCCTGCCTCCTCCCATCCTGCCAGCCTGATAGGTCTGGGATAAAGCCTTCAACATCTCTCATACATGGAGGAAAAGGGGTGGGGAGAAGATGGCATAAAAAAAGAAGACCCAGCATGGGAAGCCCAGCTCAGCAGCCCAGAGGACTCTGAAATGCAAGAGTAATTATCTGGACTTAGCAAAGCAGAAGAGAAACTTGGAGATGCCCTACTCCAGAGCCACCACTGACTGAGCATGGAGCTGCATGCAGATGACAGCCCCAGAAGGAAAGAAAAGTAGGGAAAAAATTAACTCTTCAAGTCCTTGACGTTAGATACTAAAACTAGAGGCCAACAACATTTTGACATTCCCAACTGAGACCATTACAGATGATATTTTCCTTTCTTGCAATGCTTCCCTGGACCATATGAAATAATTTTTAGAGTAAAACGTTATGCAGCGTATCACATATCTGAAAAATCTTGGTGGGTATCAGAAGCTAAATAATGCACCCACACACAAAAAGTCCACATTCTAATCCCCAGAAACTGTAAACAAGTTGCCTTACACAGTAAGAGAGGTTTTGCAGATGTGATTAAGGATGTGAAGATTAGCTCAGTTTATCCAGGTGGACCCAATGCAATCACAAGGGTCTTTATAAGAGGGAGGCAGGAGCTCAGAGTGAGGGGAAGGAGCTGTGAAGATCCTGGCAAGAGGTTGAGGTGGTGGAGGAAGGAGCCTCTAGAAACTGAAAAGGGTAAATAAAGGAACCAATTCTCCCCTGAAGCCTTGAGAAGGAACACAGCTCTGCCATCATCTGTGAATTTGTCGTGTTTTAAGCCACTAAGTTTGTAGTAATTTGTTACAGTAACAATAGAAACTAATACAGTGGGTAATGGGTTAACACTGGTCATTCTGATTTTCTTTTCTTTTTAATTGTGCCTAGAGTTAACAAGCAATGATCTTGCTAGCAGTAATTTGGTGGCAAATGTTCAAAGCTAGTAAAACATTTCTTTTGCTACGAACCTAAAAGATGTTTGAGCTGAACATGGCATGGTACATGGGCCTGACATGTTGGAAGCACCCAGGCCAATGCTATATGCAACTAGGCACTTAATACATGCTTTGGGGCACTCTTAATTGGATTAGCAGCTGACCGTGGATTATGGTGTTCTCATTTCTGCCAGAGTAAGACAATTTAGGAAGTTGGATCCCAGATATTTGAATCATGAGTCCTAATGCTTACAGCTCCATCTCAAGAAAAGAGACATGGGTAAGGTAATAGAACAAAGAGATTCAGATAATTAACTTTTCTATATTGTGACAGGATTTTGGGGGGCCACACAGTAATGCCAATGAAGTTGAGTCACTCATAAGAGTTGGAATTTCGGGCGTACTCTCTGGTAAGTGAGTGGAATAACTTCCTTGTGGATTCCATGCTGGCTTCTGCTGTGTTCATGACCATTATGGCACTGGTTTGTTTATTCTTTTCAATGGAGTCTGAATCAATGAGGTCTGTATACAAAGAGGTCTAGATAATTCAAATCAAAGCCATGGCTGAGATTCCCTTCATCGGGTGTCTGCTGACTTAGAGTGAGGCACATGTAAAAGCCTTTGCATTTTATGTTACAGCTTCTGGCTCTCTTCTGTGGTTCACACACAGAGCAACTCATCCTTCTTCACAGCTAGATAGAGTCTGTAGTTTTGTGTGCCTTTGAAAATGAACTTCACTCCATAGAGTTAAAGTCATTGTGAAGACAGAGTTGAAAACAGACCCAGGGGTATGATTTTTGGATCTCTTTCTGAGCAGGGACCACAGGCAGGGGAGAATGTGCTCAGTAGCTAAACACATGAACTCTGGACCCAGCCTGCCAAGTTCCACATCCCACATTGTCACTTGCTACTGTGTTTTCTGGGCAAGTTACTTTTGTACCTCACTTACCTCACTTTCCCCATCTTCAAAATGAATATAATTGGACCTACCTCACAGTGTTGTTGTGAAGATTAAATAGATTAGTATGCATGAAGTGAATTCAAATGGTGCCTGGTCCATATTTATTATTATCCTCAGAACCCTGACTCTCCCTGCTACTCCACTAATCCCACCCACTATCCTTGCTGCCAGCACTGGAAGACTGTTCACACCTGCCCTGCTGTTGTTTGGGTTACTTCTATGATCTGGCCCCAGCAGAAAGAACTTGCTAGCAGAATGTCAATAGTATGGATGGAAGAGTCTGGTTATTTGGTGGCCATGTGTATCAAAGTAGTCATGCTGATACAGGTGTTTCTAGATCTCTGTCTTCCAGGCACACGGTAGAATTTTACTTCCTGGCCCTCTGTGTGGCCCAGTGGATCACATTACAAGTTCTGACTGACAAGTTATGATCACAAGCATTTAATTGTCTATAGATGTTTTAGTGTTCTTTTTTTCTGCCACCACAACTGGCAACGTTCCAGATAGTGACTTCTCCATCAATATGGTCCTAGAGAGAAAACAAAGCCCAGTAAAGTTTTAGGTGAAGAAAGATGGACATGTAGGATGAATAAGAAGTAAACTTTTATTGTATTAAGCATCTGAGATTTGATGGTTTGTCGTTACTGCAGCACAACCTTGCCTATCCTGACTGATACAATTATCATTGACTAACCCAACAGCAGAAGAGTCTCTCCACCCTTCAGTGATAGGGAGCAGTTTTATCTGTCATAACTTAATATCTAATAGTAGCAGGCTCTGGAAGTGGTTATAGCTCTATTATTTCTTACCCATGTGGCCTAACATCAGTTACTAAACCTCTCCAAGCTTCAGTTTTCCCTTTTTAAAAGGGGGAGTAAATAGGACCTTCTTCATGGAGTTATTGGCCCAATGAAATAAGTAATTAGTATTCAAATTTTAAATTCAAATGAAATTTCAATTTCAAATTTCGAATGAAATAATGAGTATAAATGATTTATTATGGTCCTTGTCCTCAGTAAATGGTAGTTCCTCTTACTAGCATGAGGGAAATTGACAAAGCCATGACATTTTCCTAAGCTATTTCTAGGACCGTATTATCTCTAAAAGACCCACTATAAGTTTGTGCTAAACATTAGTAGATAATTTGACTAAACAGGCAAATCCAATGGCCTATTAATCCCTCTTGCTCAGAGTTTAGTTGTCAGTCCTCTCTTTACTGAGAACAAAGCCAGGTTGATTATTTGTAAGCAAGTGCCCATGAGGACAGAAACTCTGTGTTATATTTCTTAGAATATCCTTAAATATGAAAACAAGATGTAGAAAATAACTGGAAAGAAATATTCCCAAATGATAGCAGTAGTTTCTCTTGGAGAGCATGACTATGGGTGATACATACTCGTACAGTACCCTTCATAGACCTAGACAAGAGGTATCTTAGAAGGCTCCACATATTACAATCACACACAAATTCATTACAGAACATGTGGTGCCTTTATGATTGAGATCTGGCACTCAGCTGGCCCAGCACTACACTCCTCAGGCTCCAGAGAAATGCACCTCCACATCTCCTGCCCTATATCTTCAAAAGAAAAGGTTTGAAAGTTGAGAAGGATCATGAGCTATGGTAATATTGCTTTGGAATGCTTGGAGCATGTGAGGAGAAAAGAATGCTGGGTTAAGGGAAAAGTCAAACTTGTCAAATCTCTCCTTTAAGATAACATAAATGCAAGAGATTGTTTTATAACAAAGTGTCATTTCTAGATAATGCTGAGAATCCTTTTTCCTGCTTCTCTTTTTATTATAATTCCTCGTTTTCATGCTGCTTAATTAGCACAATTTTAGAAAAGTTACAAATGGTGGCTTAGGAACATTTTGCAATATCAACATTTCATATTACTATCGTACATGTGTCGTGGTACTGATTCTTTATGTGGGCAACTAGGTGGACATAGAATGCTTACTATGTGAATAGTTTTATCTTTATAAAAATAATAAGATTTAATTAATGTTAATATACTGGATTAAATTTTGGCATCTATTAATTATAATTGTATTTTACTTTTTAAAGTTAATAGATAATTTTGAATATTTTATTATACATACATGCAGGGTACAACGTTGATTTTCAATAATTGTGTACAATGTGTGGTGGTTAGATCAATATAGTTAGCTTATTCATCATTACAATATGAAATCATTCTTTGTGTCCATTAACCAATTCCTCATTAGCCCCCCTCCCTCTACGCCTCCCCTCACCTTTTCTACCTCTAGCTTTCTAAAAGTTCAACGTATTACTGTGATTGTTATTTTCTTTCTTTCTTTCTGTCTCTCTTTATTGTTCATTTGTTTGTTTATGGATTCAGCTCCCGGATATGAGTGAGAACATGCGGTATTTCTCTTTCTGTGCCTGGGTCGTTTCCCTTAGAATAATTTTCTCCAGGCTCATACACATTGCTGCAAATGGTGGAGTTTCATTCTTTTTGATAGCTGAGTAGTATTCCATTGTGTATATGTATGTGTGTGTGTGTGTGTGTGTGTGTGTGTGTGTGTGTATTATATATATATATATATATATATATATACACACCACAATTCTTTATCCAGTCATACATTAATGGACATTTAGGTAGGTACCCTCACCTAGCTATTGTAAATAGAGCAGCAATAAACATGGGAGTGCAGGTATCCCTTTGAACTGATGTTTTTCAATCCTCTGGATATATCCCCAGTAGTAGGATTCCTGGATCATATGGAAGTTCTATCTGTAGTTGAAGAACCTCCATACTGTTCTCCATAATGGCTGTACTAATTTACAGTCCCACCAACAGTGCAGAGGGTTCCTCTCTCTACACATCCTCGCCAGCATTTGCTATTCTCTGTCTTTTTAATAATTGCCAGTCTGATTGGGGTGAGGTGGTATCTCAAAGTACTTTTGATTTGCATTTCCCTGATGATCAGTGATGTTGAGTATTTTTCATATACTTGTTGGCCATTTGTATGTCTTCCTTTGAGAAATGTCTATGCAGCTCCTTTTCCCATCTTTTAATTGGATGATTTGGTTTTTTGCTCTAAAGTTGTCTGAGCTCTTTATATATACTGGATATTAATCCCTTGTCAGATGTGTAGTTTGCAGATGTTTTCTCCCATTCTGTAGGATGTCTTTTCACTCTATTGATTGTTTCCTTTGCTGTGCAGAAGCTTTTTAGTTTGATATAATCTCATTTGTTTATTTTTTCTTTCGTTGCCTGTGTTTTTGGGTGTTATCCATAAAGTCTTTGCCCAGTCCTAAATCCTGAGCATTTCCCCTATGTTTTCTTCTAGGAGTTTTAAATTTTCAGGCCTTATATTTAAATCTCTAATCCATTTTGAGTGGATTTTGGTATATGGTGAGAGGTACAGATCAAGTTTCATTCTTCTACAAATGGATATCTAGTTTTCCCAGCACCATTTATTGAAGAGGCAGTCTTTTCCCCATGTATGTTCTTGGTGCCTTTGTTAAAGATCAGTTGGCTGTAAATACATGGGTTGATTTCTGAATTCTCTATTCTGTTCTACTGGTCCATGGGTCTGTTTTTATGCCAGTACCATGCTGTTTTTGTTACTATAGATTTGTAATATAGTTTGAAGTCAGGAAGTGTAATGCTTCTGGCTTTAATTTCTTTACTCAGGATTGCTTTGGATATTCAGGGTCTTTTGTTGTTGCATATGAATGTGAGGATTCTTTTTTCTATTTCTGTGAAAAATGTCATTGGCATTTTGATGCGGATTTCATTGAATCTGTGGATCGCTTTGGATAGTATGGACATTTTTACTACAGTGACTCTTCCAATCCACAAACAAGGAATGTCTTTCCATGATTCTATATATAGAAAATCTAAGAGACTCTACCAAAAAAACTCTAGAGCTGATAAATGAATTCAGTAATGTTGCAGGATACAAAATCAACACACAAAAATCAGTAGCATTTTTATACTCCAACAACAAACTAGAAGAAAAAGAGATCAAGAAAGCAAGACCATTTACAATAGTCACCAAAAAATAAGATACCTAGGAATAAATCAAACCAAAGAGGTGAAAGACCTCTACAATGAGAACTACAAATCACTTCTGAAAGAAATTAAAGAAAACACTAAGAGATGGAAAGACATTCCTGGTTTATGAATTGGAAGAATCAATGAATATTTTAAAAGAAGACTTTTGGAAACATAAAATAACTTTTTATTTTCCTATTTAATTTATATGTTCTCATAAAAATGTTTAAATTTTGTATACTTTGAATACAATTACAATTTTTTTAAAGTTTTAGACCATTACTGAGTTGAAAATAAATTATGTAAACATCTTGATTATAACAACAAAATTAGTGATTTTGCTGAAAGAAAGGCAAGAAATACAAAATCTACAAGTTATGTGAACTTTTATGTTTTTACTCATTCAACTGTCACCATTCCATAGGCAGAAGAGCCTGATGTGTGCAATAATACTTAATTTTTTTTTTTGCTGCTTGTCAGTATGGGGGTCTGAACCCGTGACTGTGACCTTGGCTGTGCTCTAATCAACTGAGCAAACTGGCCAGCCTTATAATAATAAATTTAGTTGACTGATATTCTGCCAGCCCTCAGACACATAAAAACCATAGCTTTACAGGTATCCTTTGGTTTTGTCATTATGAGGACATATTTGCCAAGGTAGGGGGGTGGAAAATGTTTTACATATCAGTTTTTAATAAAGAACTAAAGTCCCATCTATGTTCCAGCTTCCAGAATCCTCTTGAGTCTATTTGTTCATGGAGTGTCCATCCAGTCTCCCATGCCAGACAAAATATAGATTAAAGCCAAGGTGGATTGTCCCCAAGTGAGTGGCTCTGACCTCACAGAAGAACAGGAAGAAAGCAGTCTAGAGGAAGTGATTGATTCACCAGCAAACAGTGGTTTCATCAAAATAGGACTGCCCAGCAGCTCCAGGCCAGAATTCTAAAGTATTTTAGGAGCCAGTTCCACAAAGAGAAGACCAATTATGTCCCCAGACTGACATGGTAAGAAAGAGTAACAGAAAGATACAGGGAGGGGGAAATTGAGCCACAAATAACATCTCTTGTGGTGAGTTTCCCCTAGTTTCCTCAGCCCCAATACTCAGATATGTTTAAAATTAAAAGTTCTTGAACTTGACAGAGCACTGATTGTCTCAAGAGCAGAGATTCTTTGGAAATAACAAGGTACAAACACTTTCAAATGACTCCCTTTCCCTTACACTGCAATCTCCAGACATAAAGGCTACTAGGACCAGCAGGGGCAAAGCTCCCACCCTCCCTCAAAACACCAGGCTTTGGCTGACTGAGGGCTCCCTGAACTACACAATGACAGAGGCCTAAGCAGCCCGCTTGAGATGTTTTTGTTTGGAGGAATCTCCTGCCATGGTACTCAGAGGAGAAGCAGTCAGTGCAGGATGCTGTATGGTCCATGCTGGGGAGGCTGCTATGCAGGGAATGCCCAAGATGAAGCCAGTGGGGCTTCTCTGGCCTTTTAAACCTTCTTTCTCAGGACTTAGCTGGGTGGCAGGCTCACTGCTGAAGTCAGGGTGGAGCCTATATGCTCCAGGAAGTGTCTGCCTGAGAGAAATTATAAATTTTCTGGACTCCTCAGAATTCCAGATTGTATCTAAAGGGGCAGTGCAACTTTAGTGGATTCTCATATAAAACACCCAGACAGAATTTGGTCTGAGAGGCTGGTATTAATTAAAGAAGACAGGATTGCTGGATTAAGGATGAATACTGCTCAGACCTCATGAACAGTCACACATTTGAGAAAGCCTAACATACCCTACACTTACACGCCATATGCATAATATTCACAAAATATGCAGGTTCTGATACCATAGTAGCTAAAATTATTCATGGCTGCCCTCATTTATCAAACACTTACTTAGAGCCAGCTGTGTACCAGAGGATTAAAACACAGGAAAGTGAAAAATAACAATATTATTGAGCCCTCAGATTTCTTTAGAAGTGTTTTGATCAGGGCAGGTTCTCCTCTGGATGGAATAGTTAAGGTGCAATTCAATCTGAAGGGGGAGGAGAGCTTAAACAACCTCTCTTTGCTCCAGCTCATTGACTCTACTAATTTAGTGTTCTAAATTTTAATATGGAAATGTGGTCTGGCCCGATTCTCTTCCTTGTGCTACTGTTTTAATCTAATCCTTCTGTAGCAGTGGTCCCCAGCATGGGGGCTTACATTAGTGAATGTGTCTGAGGAGTGCACAGAGGCAGAAATGGGGGACTGTGGTATCTGCAAGCCCCTTTTTGACGATGTTTTCTCAGTCAGTGTTACCAAGAAGTACAACTGCTTCTCTGTGTGCAACCAAAGTTTCCGATGTTACAAACACTCTATACTACGACTTTCCCTCATTCAGGACCAGCTCTGACCCTGTGCATCCCTTTTTATGCCTTTGCTCACACGTTTGTCCCCCATGAAATGTCACTATTCCCTGTCCAGCTCTGTTTCTTGCTCTTGACACACTATTTACACATGAAAAACCGGTCAAGCTGCCCAGGGCACTACTCTCTGATGCTAATGATTTTTAAACATTGTAGTAACGTATAGCTAATTTTTCTTGTGTTTTAATGTGCCAAATACTTTCCTTTCTGTTTTATTTTATATTCACAATCTGTCGTTATTGTTCCAATGAGATACGAGGTCAGGAGACTGGCCCAAGATTACGTTGCTGGCATGCAGCAGATTTAGAATTCAAAGACAAATCTCTTTGACCCCCAAACCTATGCTCTGAGTTAAAAGGTTGTATGACTTTCTCTAAGCTCTTCTAACACCCACTGTTTCCAGTTATGTCATGTTTTTTATTTCTTTTTTGAAAATTGTGTTGAGATACTTTCCTTCTATATCTGATTTGTTGCGAGTCTTTATCATGAAGGACTGTTGAATTTTGTCAAATACTTTTTCTGCATATATTGAGAAAATCATATGGTTTTTGCCCTTGATTTTATTGATGTGGTGTATCACATTTATAGATTTGCATATGTTGAACCATCCTTGTATCCCTGGGATGATCCTACTTGATCATGGTGTATAATCTTTTTGATGTGCTGTTGTATTCTGTTTGCTAATATTTTGTTGAGGATTTTTGCATCTATGTTCATCAAGGATATTGGCCTGTAGTTTTCTTTTTTTGTTGTGTCTTTGTCTGATTTTGGTATCAGAGTGATGCTGGCCTCATAGAATGAGCTGGGGAGAATGCGCTCTATTTCAATTTTTTTGAATAGTTTGAAAATAATTGGTATTAATTCTTCTTTAAAGGCTTGGTAGAATTCAGCAGTGAAGCCATCCAATCCTGAGCTTTTCTTATTGGGAGACTGCTGATTACTGCTTCAATCATGTTGCTCATTATTGGTCTGTTCAGGTTTCCTATTTCTTCTTGGTTTGGTCTTGGTAGGGTGTATGTATCCAGAAATTTATCTGTTTCCTCCAGATTTTCAAATTTGTTGGTATATAGTTGTTCATAATAGTGTCTGATTCTTTTTATTTCTGTGCTATTGGTTGTAATGTCTCCTTTTCCATTTCTGATTTTTGTTATTTGATTCTTCTCTTTTTTTTCTAGTTAGATTAGCTATTGCTTTGTCTATTTTGTTAATCTCACAAAAGCAACTTTTTGTTTCATTGATCTTTTGTTTTTTGGTCTCTATTTCATTAGTTCTGCTTTTAGTTTTTGTTTGTTTCATCTACTAATGTTGGGATTGGACTGTTCTTGTTTTTCTAGTTCTTTGAGGTGAAACATTAGGTTGTTTGAAGTCTTTCTCTTCTTTTGATGCAAGCATTTATTGCAATAAACTTAGTCTGCTTAGGCTGCTTTTTCAGTATCCTATAGGTTTTGGTAAGTTGTGCTTGTATTTTCACGTGTTTCAAGGAATTTTTTGATTCCCTGCTTTATTTCTTCATTGAGCCATTGGTCGTTCATGAACATGTTGTTTAATTTCCATGTATTTATATAGTTTCTAAAATTTTGTTAATTTCTCATTTTATTCCATCCATTGTGGTCTGAACATAGACTTCATATGATTTCAATCTTTTAAAATTTGTGGAGACTTGATTTGTGGCCTAACTTGTGGTCTATTCTGGAGAATGATCCTTGTGCTGATGGGAAGATGTATATTCCATAGGTGTTTGATTAAACATCTATCAAGTCCATTTGGTCTAAAGTGCTGTTTAAATTCAATATTTTTGTGCTATTTTTTTTTCTTTTTGTCTAAATGATCTGTCCAGTGATGAGAGGGACGTATTATAGTCCCTAAGTATTTTTGTGCTGGGATCCATCTCTCCCTTTAGAGCCAATAACAATTGCTTTATATATCTGGGTGCTCCACTGTTGGGTGCATATACATTTATGATTGTTATATCTTCTTGCTGCATTGATCCTTTTATGATCATAATGTCCTTCTTTGTCTCTTTTATAGTTTTTTGTTTGAAGTCTGCTTTATCTGATATAAGAATGACAACTCCTGCTTATTTGGGTTTCCATTGGTGTGGAATATCTTTTTTCATACCTTCACTATTAGATTATGTGAGTCTTTATTGGTGTAGTGAGTTTCTTGCAGGCAGCATATAACGGGGTGTAGTTTTTCATTCCATTCAGCCAGTCTACATCTTTTAAGTGGGGAATTTAATCCATTTATATTCAGGGTTGTTACTGAAAGGAATTGCCTCATTCCCACCATTTAATTTATTTGTTTTATATTTCTTTTGTTCCTTTCTTTCCTTTTTATTGTTTGTCTTTGCTGTTTAGAATTTTTTTGTAGTGATGAGATATGTTTTCTTTCTCTATGTCACTTGCATATCTGTTCTACTAGCAGTTTTTATTCATTCTTGTGTATTCATGGTGATATATATCACTCTTTGATTCCTGTTGTAGAGCTCCCTACAAAAATTGTTGAAGGGCTGGTCTTGTGATGGTGTATTCTTACAGTTTTTGTTTGTCTGAGAAAGATACTATTTCTCCTTCATTTCTGAAGGAAGGCTTTGCTGGATATAGCATTCTTGGTTGGCAGTTATTTTTAAATTTATTTATAATTTTTTTATATTTTGAATATATCATTCCACTCTCTTCTGGCCTGTAGAGTTTCTGTTGAGACTGCTGATAGCCTGATGGGCATTCCCTTATAGGTAATTTGATGCTTTCTCTTGCTGTTTTTAGATTTCTTTATCTTTGACTTTTGACAATTTGACTAAAATGTGTCTCAGGGAGGTCCTAGAAAGGTTTAACCTGTTTGGGGATCTTTGAGCTTCTTAGATCTGGGAGACCATATCTCTCCCAATACTCAGGAAGTTTTTGGTTATTATTTTTTTTTATTCCAAATTTTATTTTATTTTGTCAATATACAATGTGGTTGATTATTGTGGCCCATTACTGAAACCTCCCTCCCTCCCCTCTCCCCCCTCCCTTCCAACAACCACTTTTCTGTTCGCTTGTCGTATCAATGTCAAGGAATTGTAATTGTTGTGTCTTCTCCCCTCCCCCCAGTTTATTTGTGTATTTATTTATTTTGAGCTCCCACAAATAAGTGAGAACATGTGATATTTCTCTTTCTGTGCCTGACTTGTTTCACTTAATATAATTCTCTCCGGGTCCATCCGTGTCATTGCAAATGGCAGTATTTCATTCTATTTATAGCTGAGTAGTATTCCCTTGTGTAGATATACCACATTTTCCCTATCCACTCAACTGATGATGGACATTTGGGCTGGTTCCAACTCTTGGCTATTGTAAAAAGTGCTGTGAAGAACATTGGGGAACAGGTATACCTTCAACTTGATGATTTCCATTCCTCCGGGTATATTCCCAGCAGTGGGATCACTGGCTCATATGGTAGATCTATCTGCAATTGCTTGAGGAACCTCCATACCATTTTCCATAGAGGCTGCACCATTTTCCAGTCCCATCAACAATGTATGAGGGTTCCTTTTCTCCGCAACCTCACCAGCATTTATTGTTCACAGTCTTTTGGATATTAGTCATCCTAACTGGGGTGAGATGGTATCTCAGTGTGGTTTTGATTTGCATATTTTATTAGATAGGCTTTCGATGCTTTTTCCATTCTCTTTCCTTTCTGGTATACCCATAATATGAATGTTTGCCTGCTAAGGTTATCAGATAGATCTCTTAAGCTTTCTTCATTTATTTTAATTTTTTTTTTGGGGGGGTGTCCAACTGTGTTAATTCAGAAACCCTGTATTCTAGTTCAGAAATTCTTTCTTACACTTGTTCTAGCCTGCTGCTTATGCTCTTGGTTGTATTTTTACTTGGTTCCAGGATTTCTACTTGGTTCTTTTTTATCATTTCTGTCTCTTTGTTGAATTTCTCATACATGTCCTGGATTGTTTTTTGTTTTTGACTTCATTGTGATTTCTATCTTCATTGTGATTTAACTTCATTGTGATTTCTATCTTCATTGTGATTTTATTTTATTTTTTATTTTTTTGCATTATGTTAAATTTCCTCTATATTGCCATTTGGAATTCCACTTAAGGTGATCACTAGTTTCCTGTTGTTTGAGGTCTGGTGTTGGAGAATTGTAGTCTTCTTTTGGGGGAGGCAGGTTTTCCTGTTTTATGCTTCTTGTATCTCTGCACTGATGTTGTTTTATGCTTCTTGTATCTCTGCATTGATGTCTGGGCATCTGGCAGAATAGTCACTTCTTTCAATTTTTGGAGTGGTTATTGATGGGAAAGTCTCTTACCTGTAGAAGTGCTCTATATTGAGTGAGGTTTGGTGTCAAGTTTGGTTCTGTATCAGTGCAGTAGTAAATGCTGGTTCACTCTCTGCACCTTCTCTGTTATGTGGGTGGGTCACTGCATTAGGTGGAACTCTGGGCCCCTGGGTCTGGATCTAGGTGACTTGCACATGCTCTTCAGTGGTGTTGGTAAGCTTATTGCATCAGGCAGACCTCTGAACTTTCAGGGAAGGAGGGATGGATACAAGTGACCAGCACAGGGCCCTAACTCAGATGGAGCTTTCAGCTCCCAGAGGAAGGAGGGGCATGGATCCAAGTTGCCAGTGTGCTGCCCCCACTCTCTGTTGGCTTCAGCCATTACCCTTTGTCAGGTGGGACACTGAGCTCCTGGGGAAGAAAGATATGTATCCAGGTGACCAGCCCAAGGCACTGGCTCCATCCTTGCTCACTGTCCACTGGGGCAGTGGGGGGCCATTGAGTTGGGCTGGGTTCTGATCTCCCGGGGGGAACGGGGGTCTATATTCAGGCAGCCAGCTTGCTCCCTCCACACTCAGCTGTAGAGTGTACGGCCACTGGGTCAGGGGAACTCTGAGCTCCCCCAGCTTCTTTCCCAAAATGGCAATGTCCAACAGCGGCCCAGGACCAAGGGTAATGGGGGGGGGACTTTGCATGTAGTTCCCCTCTGGAAAAATATAGTCATGTGGGCTCTTAGCTGCTCCACACACTAGCCTCACTGGCCTCAGTGGCTGTGAGATTACTTTGCAGCATGATTATAGGCATCTGGGGTAGGAGTGTCAGCCACCAGCTTCTACCTCCTACCATGTCCCAGCAGTGCAGGGGTTTCTCCAGTCTCCATGCCAGTCCTGGTCAGTGCTTCCCCTGTCTTTTCATGTTTCTGTGTCAAGTTTCCAGATCTTGAGGGGGGTGGCGGGGGGGAGGCGAGTATTCCTCACTGTTTAGCTGGAGTCTTTTGTTTTTTTCCTAGGCACTCTGGTCTACAGATGACTATCTATTTGTTGCATTGGACCTTTTTTTGCATTAGAGGTGAGGGCTGGCTGCCTCTAGTCAGCCATCTTGTGGGGGGGGGGGAAGCTATTTGTAATGTTATCTGTCTCTAATTCTTCTTCATACAGGCAACTAGACTTTTATCTATTTTCAAAATATGTTCAGATAACCAACCTTAATGTTGTTGATCTTTGTTTTCTATTTAATTTTCACACTTATCTTTTATGTCTTTTCACCTATTTTCTTTAGGTTTATTCTGCTGTTATTTTTAATTTCTCAAGTTTCATGATTAGTTCATTAATCTTTAGCTTTCATCAGTATGAGCACTTAGGCAATACATTTCCCTCTAAATACTGTTTTTCTACAGGTTTTGATATTTAGTATTGTTAATCATTCTATTCCAAGTATTGTTTAGTTCCCATTATATTAATTCTGTGATGTATGAATTATTTGAAGTGTTTTTTTTTTAATTTACAAGTGTGCATTTTTTCTAACTTAAAGCAATCAAAGATTGTAGAATGTATGATACTGTATCTTTGTGTTCTAGCATGTGGTCACTTTTTATAAACAAGTAACCCAATTAAAAATGGGCAAAAGAGCTAAACAGGCATTTCTCAAAGGAAGATATATGAATGGCCAACAGACACATGAAAAAATGCTCAACATCACTCAGCATTCAGGAAATGCAAATCAAAACCACACTGAGATACCATCTCACCCCAGTTAGGGTGGCTAATATCCAAAAGACTGTGAACGATAAATGCTGGTGAGGTTGCGGAGAAAAGGAACCCTCATACATTGTTGATGGGACTGGAAAATGGTGCAGCCTCTATGGAAAATGGTATGGAGGTTCCTCAAGCAATTGCAGATAGATCTACCATATGAGCCAGTGATCCCACTGCTGGGAATATACCCGGAGGAATGGAAATCATCAAGTTGAAGGTATACCTGTTCCCCAATGTTCTTCACAGCACTTTTTACAATAGCCAAGAGTTGGAACCAGCCCAAATGTCCATCATCAGTTGAGTGGATAGGGAAAATGTGGTATATCTACACAAGGGAATACTACTCAGCTATAAATAGAATGAAATACTGCCATTTGCAATGACACGGATGGACCCGGAGAGAATTATATTAAGTGAAACAAGTCAGGCACAGAAAGAGAAATATCACATGTTCTCACTTATTTGTGGGAGCTCAAAATAAATAAATACACAAATAAACTGGGGGGAGGGGAGAAGACACAACAATTACAATTCCTTGACTTTGATATGACAAGTGAAGAAATATGAGGTTGTTGGAAGGGAGGGGGGAGAGGGAGAGGGAGGGAGGTTTTGGTAATTGGGCCACAATAATCAACCACATTGTATATTGACAAAATAAAATAAATTTTTTTTAAAAAAGATACTTATAGGGGCTGGCCCGGTGGCGCACTCGGTAGAGTGCGGCGCTTGCGAGCGCGGCAGCACTCCCGCCGAGGGTTCGGATCCCATATAGAGACCAGTCTGCTCACTGGTTGAGCGTGGGGCGGGCGCGACACTGAGGGTTGCAATCCCGTTACCGGTCACGAAAAAAGACAAAAAAGGAAAAAAAAAAAAAGATACTTATAGCTAGCATTTTCTCAGCTACAGAAAATAAGTTATTTTTTTACTGTTCCTCTGCTATTTGTTTGCTATCTTATGTTATCTCACTGTCTTATGTTCCTATATCTCTTGAATAAGTGAAAATAAAAACATTAAACTTCTCACATAGGTATTTTTTAAATGGTCTGTTTTTCCCTTAATCTTTGTTGCTCAAAGATTCAAGGACTTTTAAAAATTGTAACCCAACATTCAGAACCAGAATGATAATCTGATCTTCACTGATTCTCTACTCTAAACAATATTACACAAAATGTTGAGTCTAGTTTCTACCTCTCTAAACTCCATTCACCTCCAAGCTATGACTATTTTTAATTCTTCCATATTTTCCTAAAGCATCAATATCGCATAAAAATCAACAAATGTTTGCATCAATTGAGGGGGCGGGGATAAAGTCTGACCAGGGTTCTTGATCTTGCCCTTCAAATCCATATGTCCCCAAATTTAAAACTCTTCCAGAAAAATCTGCAGTGGCCATTTGGACATCTTTTTAGGGAGTCAGGTTGTTATCCATTGTTTTAGTCAGCTGTGTTCCTATAACAGAAATACCTGAGATTGGGTAATTTATAAGGAAAAGAGGTTTATTTGGCTTACGATTCTGGGACAGCTGCATATGGCATGGGCCTCAGGCTGCTTCTACTCATGGTGGAAAAGTGGCAGGCAGCCGACGGGTACAAGCAGATCACATGGCGAGAAGAAGCAAGAGAGGAAGCAAGAAAAAGAGAGAGGAGGTGCCAGGGTCTTTTTAAGCAACAAGCTCTCACGGGAACTAATAGAGCGAGAACTCACTCATTAATCCTTCCTGCCCCAGGGAGAGCATTAATCCATTCATGAGGGATCCACCCCCATGACTCAATCAGTTTCCAACACTGTCACATTGGATCAAATTTCCACATGAGTTTTGGAGGGGACAACACATCCAAACTCCATCATCCATACTATGCCATTTGATGGAGAACAAGTAGGTGGCAGAGTAATTGCAATACAACGAGTTCCAATTTGATTTAAGATCATAAAACAAGCCAGTGTCATAAATTCCCACAGAAACTGGGAAGTCACTTTACAACTTACCCATGTTATGCTACTTCTGATGCATTTCAGGGTCATCTGAACAGTACCTGTCAATTGTGAGATCATCTAACTCTGATCAGGAACTTTTTTTTTTACAGAAGCTGTATCATTTATTACAAATCAATACATTAGGGTTAAATGGTGTGTCTGTGTCTATATCTGTAAGCCCTGTTGGCAACATTTTAGAAATGCTATACTTTGCTCCTTTTCTTCCTGGCTCTTACTACCCTGTCCAGTGGTTGGCTGAATAAGCACACATCATTTTTAATTTGCAAATATAGCATCCATTCAGTGAACTTTTGTAAGCACGTTGGCTACAAAAGTAGCTAAAACATTTTTTCCCTTGAGATGCTCAGTGTACTGAAAAGAATATGTAATAACTACATTGCAATGTGATCAAAGCTGTAATCTATAAATATATCAAGTACGATGAGAATAGAGTGAAGTGAACAAGGAATCGGAGTGGAGTGAGAAGGGGCCTCAGAAGGTTTCTCAGAGTCCTGAAGGCCAAACAGTTCAAAATGGGATAGGGAGGAGCACCTGGGTGGAAGGCATGAAAGAGTACAGCATATTCTAGAAATGCAAATAGTTGTATAGGTTGAGGAAGAAAGGAAAATGAAAGGCAATCAAGAAAAAAGCTGCTCTTGTGGAAAGCAGTAGAGACAGAGCAGACAGTGAGAAAACCAATTCATGTGGAGAAGATGGTTTGGGGAAAGTAGAGAGAAAAGATGTTAGAAAGATAGACAAATACTGTAGCACATGATTATTGCAAAAAGAGCAAAAATGCAAAATCTCCTGTGCCACAGATTTATTAGACCAATGCTTCCAGATATTAATGTGCATACAAATTCACCTGGAGTCTTGTTAGAAATAAAGATTCTCATTCAGCAGATCTGGGCTAAGCCTGAGATTCTGCATTTCTAATAAGTTCTCAAGTGAAGCTGATGCTGCCAATCCCTAGACTACACTTTGAACAGCAAGGGTTTAGAATATATCGTGATTTGTCCCAAGTCACTTACATGATTTTAAATGTAGGCTCTGGTACCACCCTTCAAAATCTACCACATATTACTTATATTTTCAGAGAATCCATTTTCTAAAGGTACATATAATATGTTCCATAAATATTTTATTCCCTTTAAACCCTTGAATTAAAGAAAGGGAAAAATAAATCCCACATGTTTTTTTCTTCTTTCAGGAAGTATATGCTTCTGAGATCTGATTTCCTCTTTTACTAAATGTAGCATCTGTCCTAAAAGAACATTTTATAACTAGTTCTCTCATTTGATGAATATTTTATACCTACACCATATAGTCCCTTTAACAGAGAAGTCCTATAACTAAGTAGACTATAAATTACTTAATCTGTAACTAGATTTTAGAGAATTTTATATCTCCTATAGTACCTAGCATAGGACTTTGTAACAGCATATGCTCATATCGGTCTATTGAATAACCTACATGTATCCTAAGTTGTTTCAAAATTTTTTCATGACTACATGGAAATTGATTCTACACATAATCTTTCTTCCTCATACACATGTAAATTTTGCATTTCAAAATACTGGGCTTCTTTCACTTCCAATGGGAGATTTGCACACAGTCTATAAATCTTGCTGTTAAGACATTTTCCTTCATTATCCTAAATTTATCTTAATTTCAATCCAATTAAAAACTGTTTACTAGAGTTTTCCCCTCATATAATTGAGCAAAGTATAGTTGATTTTTTAACTGTAAACATACATCTGTGAATAATTCCTAAATGCCACAGTATATAGGAGATCTTGCAGCATAATGGAAGTAATTTATTTCCAAATTGCTCCCATTTCTCTTATGACTTGCTTGCAAAGCTTTATTAAAATCAAGTCCAGCAGGTATGACAAGAGGCTGACCTCGTTTCCTAAGTATTATGCATACCGCTTGTGCAAGGCTTTTGCATAGCTTGAAGTTTATATATCTCCAAAGCTATCTTTCTAGTTAGTCATCACAGAAATACAGTACAATACTGAAAAAGATGGAATCCAAAATAAGACTTCTGATACTCACATTCCATACCGCTCTCTAGCTGTGCAGCTTTGAGCAAGTTATTTAACCTCTCTCAGTCTCAGTTGTCTAATCTGTAAAACAGAATAATAACAGTATCTATTTCACAGAGTTATTGTGAGGATTTAATGGGCTGATGCACATTAAGAACACGATTACTGCCTATAAACAGTTATTAATATAATCAGTTTTATCATTTTTAATTCTTACCAAGCTCTATAGCAGCCAATTCCCAGTCAATAGATGAATTTGCCAGATAATCAGTAAAAATTAAACATCTGCAAAATGATTACAGCAACCATAACGTTGTTTATTCTGGCCATCTTAGTTGTCAAATGTCATTGATCAGACAATCAAATCCATTTTTCAGCAAATAAGCTTGTAGTAGTTCCTAAGCCAGATACTTTTGTTACTCTATTTCATCAGACCTGGAATTTCTATTGGATAATTTGAATCAATTGGATCCGATTCATCAAATGGTATATATTGAATGTCCACCAAGTGCAAGCAACTGAGTCAAGATGTCTGGAAAATACAAAGAGGAATATTTATTCAATAGCTATTAAATGCTTTCCTATATGCCAGGCAATGAGCTAGATGATGAAGATATAAAAGAGAGAAGGTACAGTTTCTGTCCTTCAAGAGCTTCTAGTCTGGAGGGAAAAAGAAAAAAACAAATTACAATTATACTGAAATCTAAGTGCTGTGGCAGAGAAGGACATTATACTATGGGAGAGAGAGAGGCTAGATGAGGAAGAGGTCAGGAGAGAGTGCAGTGCAAGTGGCATCTAAGGTGAGAACAAAGCAAGAACAGGAACTGTCCAGGGAGAGGGAGGAAGAGTACGAGGAACAGCATAGGCAAAGGCTCAGAGGCAGGCAAAGACCTAACAAGCTTTACTGGAGAAAGTAGTGGGAGTTAAGTTTGTCTGGAGTATAGAGTGCAGTGCAAGAGGGTATAGAAATAAAAGATGCTGATAGAACCTTGTAAGCACGGTAAGGAGTTTAGGTTTTATTCCAAGGGCAATGGGAAGATATTAAAGGTTTTAAGCAGGGGAATGATGTGATCAGATCCATAAGCATTGTAGAAGAATCACGCTGGCTGCCAAGTAAGGAATGAGTAGGTAAGAGGAGGGCTGGGGGCAAAGCTTGAGTCAGTGAAAGCAGTTAGGTGGTTGTGATAGCAAAAGCAAGAACTGGAGGTGGCCTGGACTCAGAGAGCAGTGGAAATATAAGGAAGTGAATGGTGAAATACTGAGAAGAGAGAATCAATAAGGGTTAGTGATTGATGAGATGTAGTGGGTGTGGGAGAAGAAAGAACCAAAGATGACCTTGAGAAGAGATAAAAGATACAAAGTTTAGCACAAAACCTCCTGTTTCCCGCTGTGTGGGACAGGAGATAGGACAGAATATGATCACTGACATAAAAATGCAACAATACAGGAGAGGCATGACCAAATCATTCCTTAGGGATGAGAGGTCTGGAAACATCATCAAGGTTAGGAGGCATTGGAGTTCGGTTAAGATTAGCAGGGACTGCTAGTTTGGAAAAGCTTGAAGTCTATTTCCATTCCTCAGTGAAGTCAATCCTGTAGCTTGGATTCCTCTTCAGTGGCAAGAATCCTCAGGGCAGAAGAGGCTTTCAGGAAAAGGCACCTCCATCTGCTCACCGGGACCAGGAATTCCTGCCTGAAAATGTCTGTGGCTCCATGTAACATTTCTTGAACTACAAATATTTGAGGTCATGTCTTTGTTGGTTTGGGAATTGCTGCTCTGAAAGTGTACTTAGTGAGAGCCTTGCCAAAGTTATCAGAAACAAATCACTTTCCCTACCTTCTTAAAATTTCTTTCTTTTTTTAAAACAAGACAAAAGCTAAATTTTGATATAATTCTTCAAGGCTTTACATACCAGATTTTTGTCCTGCAGTGGATTTTGTCATAATCTCAGACCTCAAAAAAATAAGCAATGCTCTCAGCTCAGGTTCTGAACACTGCCCCTTTCTGCTTCAGTCCTGCTAACCTTAGCCCTGCAATCAGAACTGTCAGCAATGCTGCAGAGGCTCAGAGAGGAGTGATCCTGCCTTTTAAATTGCCAGCCCAGCACATATGGGATACATCTTTAACCACAAAATATGTTTTCTTTAAGGTTTTTCCTCAATTGTGAAAACTTAAATTTAATAAGGACTGAGGAAGCCTATAAATCAAACACAATAAAATATTAACTTTATGCACCTTACTCTAAGTGGGGTACATATATTTTATCATTGAAAAGTGTGGGTCTAGGCATTCTGGAAATTCAAATTTTTGGGGCAGTCTGGGGGTTGGGGAACAAAGCTGCATTAGTTTTCAATTTACAGAACATGATGTTAGTGATTATATTAACTTAATCTAATAGTATTTTCCATATTTAAAGGCAGAATGAGAACCTTGTGTTTAGATTGTTGTTGGCTTTAAAAACATAAATGTGAATGTATATGTGTGTGTGTGTGTATGTGTGGGTGTGCACATAAAGAAATAAGGACCCGGCTGGCTTTCCATATAATAGGCCAAGTTATTAGTACAGCTGCGCATTCTATGTCTCGGGGGATTAGAAGCTCAGCCTGAAATCTCATTTAATTACAGAGCATCGACTACCATGGACCTCTTGCATCTGGACCCAGGAATAATAGAGAGCATTTTCTCTGAGTGGTCTGTAGTGTTCCACACAGAAACATGTATAGTTCAATTTTTTACATTTGATTAAGAATAAAAAGCAAAAATTCACAGGTGGTTAGCTCAGCCTATTAAGTCATTTTACTAAAGTTCCTTGACTATCATCTTCTTTGGAAGCTTAAAAAATGCAATTCTTTTCCTTTTGGATGTGGAGATGAAAGGGCATGAAATGACTTAGTTCATCTGTAAATGAGCATAACAAGAAAATCTGCATCACAGATGACCATGAGGATAAAACCAGGTAATGTAAGTGAAAGGGCACCATAAAATAGCAAAAGGTATTCAGTGTTAGTTAAACATTATTATTATTATCATTACTCCTTCATCCTTTCATTCATTCAAAATAAAATTTTTTTGAGCACCTACTAAGTGCAAAGCACTGTTCTAGATGAGGGAAATAGAGTGGCAAATAAAACACTCCTGGTTTTTGCTCTTATAAAGGAGACAGATGAACAAATAAGATATTCCAGAGAGTAAGTGCTTTGAAAAACATGAAGCGGCATCATGGATAGGCTGTGGGTTTCCTTAATAAAAGCCCTTCTGATTAAGCAACAGCTGAACTGGAGACTAAATGAATTAAATGATGAGAGGAAGCCAGCCATTGGAAGACCATTCCAGAGGGAAAGAAAAGCAAATACAATGGCACCACACTGGGCCTGTTTGAGGATGAGAGAAGACCCCCATGGTGGGAGAGTAGTGAGGGTGAGAGCTGGACAAGGATAGGCTAGATGAGAAGCCGGTGGCCCAGCGTGTAGCACCAGCCTTGCAGGCCATGGTAGAGTTTGGACTTTATCCTAAGAGCTATAGGAAGCCACTGGAGGATTTTAAGCAGAGAAGAGACATGTTCTGAATTGCATTTTAGAAAGAAAATCCCTCTGGGGGCCGGCCCGGTGGCACACTGGAGAGTGCGCCGCTTGGGAGCGCAGTGGCGCTCCCGCTGAGGGTTCGGATCCCATGTGGAGACCGGTTCCGCTCACTGGCTGAGCGTGGTGCGGGCGCAACACTGAAGGTTGCGATCCCGTTGCCGGTCCCCGGTGCGGGCGCGACACTGAGGGTTGCGATCCCGTTACCAGTCAGTAAAAAAGATAAAAAGGAAAAAAAAAAAGAAAATTCCTCTGGCTGCTGTGTGGAAAATGATGGGGGTAGGGGTGGGGTGGAGAGTAGCCAGAGTTGTAATAGAGACACCAATTAAGAGGCCATTAGAACAGGTGAGGTGAGAGTGACAGCTGCACAAGGTTGGTTGCGTGGAGATGGAAAAAGAGGCCTCCAAGTGGAGACATCAAGCAGTAAGATGCGTAGAAGACCTAGAGCCCAAGGGAGAGGTGTAGTATAGAACTGTAAGTGTGGGGTCATTAGCAGAGGTGTGGTAGGTAAAGCCTTGGGGCTGAATCATCACATGGAGGGCTTATAAAAGGAAGAAAAGTGGGCCAGGACTGAGCTGTGAAACATCCCACCATTTAGAGGAAACACAAGAAAAGCCATAAAGGAGCAACCACAGAGAGACAAGGAAAGTCTAGGAAAGTGTGTTCTGATAGTACACAGAAGAAAGTCATGAGGATCACTTAAGAAGGAAGAAGGAAGTGGTCGGTGAGTCAAGTGCAGTTGAGATGAAGAGGAAGATGAGTACCCGGCAGAGCTCATTGGATTTGGCAATGTGGAAATAATGGATGACTTCAGTCAGGGGACTCAAACCTGATTATAGTGGGCTGGGAGAAGTCTTGAACCTGAGGAATGTAGAGAACAATTTTGGACAATTCTTCTGCAAAGGTTAACTGTGAAAGATAAAGAAATGAGACATGGGTCAAAAGATATTCACTTTAATAACTAATACTAATTACTAACTACCATTTTTTTTGTCTACTCACTATGTGCCAAGCACTATGTACATTATCTTGGTGACATTTTAATCACGAAAATCCTATCCAATAGATATTATAATTTACTATTTACATATGAGCCAACTAAGGCAAAGAGAGATTAGGTAACTTGTCCAAGACCTTGCAACTAGTAAATAGAGGGATCAGATCTCTCCACTCAGATCTCTCCAGCTTCAAGGTCCCTGGTTTTCCCATAAAACTGCAATGGCTATATGCCTACACTTCAGGCCATATTCTTCAGCCCAGTGTGTATAAACCTGCATCTGTGGATATTGACTCAATATATTAGTTAATATTTTCTTTATCTTTATGGAGCATATCTGATCTCCACTCACCCTGGCTAATGATATCATATAATTGGAGCATCAGGGGTGGGGCAGGCCCCAGGACAGTGTGGACACTGATGCATCAAAGACCCACCTTTTCCTTCTCTCTGCTCTGCAAGCCTCAACATCACCTTCATCTTTAGTTTGGTTTCCTTCACATGCACTAGATACCTTCTAGTGTAAATATGTCACATGCTCCATTATTCACATCCAGAAAAGATATAAAACCTCTTAGGTATGAAATATAGCCAGAGCTTGCTTGAGCCAACTGAGGCCATGTTCACTGCTTCATCACTCATCAGGGAATTACCAAACATACATTGAACCAAAATATTTCTCTGGAGCTGAGGGTGGAGGGATAAATTGTCAAAATCTGGATCTATTAGGAAGGGGAAGGGGGCATAAATTTTAGATAGAGAACACCCAGACTCTACTTGCAGCTTTAATCCTACTTATGTAAGTAATCTATGAAGGGCCAATACTAGAAACTTTATGTTATACTTCTTTACTGAATAAGGAATTCTTCTTTACTGAATAAGGAATACATGTTCCTAAGCTTACTTCTATTTGCTGTTTTAAATGGGGGCTACTTCCAGGACAACTAATATTACTTTGGACCAAGAAGGAGGAATTGATCTACTGTTAAATGGGGTTTTTGTTTAGTCCAAGGCTTAAGGTTGTGAATTACTTAAGAGAATAACTTTGTCTTTTGTTCCTTTGGTGTCTCTACCTTCAGTGGGCACTGAATAAAAATGGTTGGTTGACTTTCCTTTGCAAAACATTGAAAAGCTTTCAACTAGAACTTTAAAGTCAAGTAACTAAATGTTGGGTGACACTTATGTGTCTCTAGTGAAATACAATATAGATATAGGCAAAATCAAAAGAGTTTAAGTAAAAAATAGAAACAGCTCCCACAGTAATCCTAAATAGAGATTTTTTAAAAAACATTCGATTTTACAAAAGAAAAAGAGCAGCAGTTGTACAATTTTTTTTAGTTGTCATGTCAACTTTATCAGGTAATGTTCCATCAAACATTAAAATGGTCTAAAACATTTGCTCACCTAAGTGGGTAAGATCGTTTTCTTAACCCAAATATAATAATGCCAAAGAAGTAGCTTGCATAATGATAAGATACATTCCTTCATTTATAATTTTAGTACTATTTTATGAAGTATCTATAGGAAGTACTCTAGGGGTGCGTGGAGCAGGGAGCCGTCCAGCAGGGAAGGCAGAAGCTCTGCAGAGACCACATGCCCTGTGGTGCTGGCGTGTAACCCAGCAGCCTGGGCAAGTGCATGCTGACCAGAGAGGCAGCTCCCTGGAGAGGCCCAAGACCCAAGGAAACAATGCATACAAGGCACTAGTGGCCAACTGAGCAGACCCTGAGATACCCATACCAAATTGGCAACCCAGGAAAAATCCTAGCCAGACAATCATGTTAAACCAGTAGATTGTGACACCCCTTGCCACAATGACTACACATCAAAGGAAAGATAACAGAAATATGAAAAATCAAGAAAGCACACCACCAAAGGGTAATAACTCTCAAGATCTAGATCCTATAGAACAAGAAGCCCTTGAAATGTCTGACAAGGAATTTCAAGTCATAGTTCTAAGGAAACTAAATGAGATACAAGAAAACGCAGCTAGGCAACATGATGAAACAAGGAAAAGTATACAGGACTTGAAAGAAGAAATGTACAAGGAAATCAATGCCCTGAAAAAGAATGTAGCAGAGCTTGCTGAGATGAAGAATTCATCCAACAAAATGAAAAACACAACAGAGAGTTTAACCAGCAGGCTTGCAGAAGTAGAAGAGAGAAATTCTGACCTTGAAAATGGGCTGTTTGAAATAACACAGGAAGACAAAAAAAGAAAAAGAAAAAAGAATTAAAAGTATTGAAGAAAATCTAAGAGAGATATCAGACAATCTTAAGAGCTCAAATATCCAAGTTATGGGTATTCCAGAAGGGGAGGATAAAGGAGATTTCATTGAAAACATATTCAACAACATAGTGGCAGAAAATTTCCCAGTTATTGGAAAAGACATAGTTCTTCAGATTCAGGAAGCTCAAAGATCCCCAAATGTATTCAACCCAAAAAGGTCTTCTCTAAGACATGTTACAGTCAAATTGACAAAACTCAAAGACAAAGACAGAATCTTAAAAGCCGCAAGAGAGAAGCATCAAATCACGTATAAGGGAGCCCCAATCAGACTAATATCAGGCTTTTCATCACAAACCCTAAAAGCTAGAAAGGAATGGGATGATATATTCAAAATACTAAAAGACAGAGATTGCCAGCCAAGAATACTCTAACCCGCAAAGCTATCCTCCCAAAATGAAGGGCAAATAATATATTTCTCAGAAAACAAAAGCTGCAGGAGTTCACTACCACACCACCAGCCTTACAAGAATTTCTCAATGGAGTACTGGGTTTGGTACCTAAAAAACAACTAACACTACCATAAAAGTGCAAGAAAAATCAAAACCCACTAGTAAAATAAAAATGGCATCTATGAAGAGAAAACAAATAAAAGGCTATCTACAACCCAAGGAACCAACAAATACAGAAAACAAACAGTAAATCAGAAAGAAAGGAACAAAAGACACTTAAGACATCCAAACAAAAATAAATAAAGTGCTAGGAGTAAATCAACACTTTTCAATAACAACTCTTAATGTAAAAGGCTTAAATTCACCAATCAAAAGACACAGACTGGCTGACTGGATTAAAAAGGAGGACCCAACTATATGCTGCCTTCAAGAGACCCACCTCACTCATAAAGACTCACATAGACTAAGAGTGAAAGGATGGAAAAAGATTTGCCATTGCAAACAGAAATGAAAAACGAGCTGGAGTAACTATTCTTGTATCAGATAAAATAGACTTTAAACTAAAAGCCATAAAAAGAGATAATGAGGGCCACTACATAATGATAAAAGTATTGATCCAGCAAGAAGACATAACAATCATAAATATATACATACCCAATGTCAGAGCAGCCAGAGTTATAAAGCAAACTCTATTAGACCCAAAAAAGGAAATAAACACTAATACCATAATAGCAGGGGACCCGAACAGCCCACTATCAATATTGGACAGATCATCTAGGCAAAGAATCAGCAGAGAAACACAAGATCTAAACAATACTCTAGACCAATTGGACTTGGCAGATATCTACAGAACATTCCATCCAACAACCTCAGAATATTCATTCTTCTCATCAGCACATGGATCATTCTCCAGGATAGATCACATATTAGGACACAAATCAAGTCTTAACAAATTCAAAAAAATTGGAATTATCCCATGTATTTTCTCAGACCACAATGGATTAAAACTAGAAATCAATAATAAACAAAACTCTGGAAAGTATACAAACACATGGAAATTAAACAACATTCTACTTAACGATACATGGGTCCAAGAAGAAATCAAGCAGGAAATAAAAAAATTTATTGAAACTAATGAAAATAATGATACATCATACCAAAACCTGTGGGATACTGCAAAAGCAGTAGTAAGGGGGAAATTTATCACATTAAATGCCTACTTCAGAAGAATGGAAAGATGGCAGGTGAACAACCTAACACTTCACCTTAAAGAACTAGAAAAACGAGAACAATCCAAACCCAAAGTTAGCAGATGGAAAGAAATCATTAAGATCAGAGCAGAACTTAATGAAATTGAAACCCAAAAAACAATACAAAAGGTCAATGAATCAAAAAGTTGGTTTTTGAAAAGATAAATAAAATTGACAAACAATTTGCATGACTAATTAAAAAAGAAGAGAGAATATCCAAATAATAAAAATTAAAAATGAAAATGGTGATATTACAACTGATACATCTGAAATACAAAGAATCATTTGAGGCTACTATAAACAACTATATGTGAACAAATTTGAAAATATGGAGGAAATGGATAAATTTATGGACACACAGAAACAACCAAAACTGGCCCAAGAAGATGTAGAAAATCTGAACAGACCAATAAAAATAAAGGAGATTGAAACTGTGATCAGATGGCCCCCAACAAAGAAAAGCCCAGGACCAGATGGATTCACAGCAGAATTTTACCAAACATTCAAAGAGGAATTGACACCAATTCTTTACAAACTATTCCAAAAGATTGAAACAGAGGCAAATCTCCTAAACTCATTTTATGAAGCAAACATCACCCTGATACCAAAACCAGGTAAAGATACAACTAAAAAAGAAAACTACAGGCTGATATCCTTAATGAACATAGATTCAAAAATCCTCAATAAAACACTAGATAACAGAATACAGCAACACATACATAAAATAATACACCATGATCAAGTGGGATTCATCCCAGGGATGCAAGGTTGGTTCAACATATGCAAATCAATAAATGTGATACACCATATTAATAAAATCAAACACAAGGACCATATGATCATCTCTACAGATGCTGAAAAAGCATTTGACGAAATTCAACATTCATTCATGACAAAGACCCTCTATAAGTTAGGTATAGACAGAAAGTATCTAAAAACATAATTAAAGCCATATATGATAAACCCACTGCCAATATCATCCTGAATGGGGAAAAACTGAAAGCTTTTCCCTTAAGAACAGGAACTAGA
>NW_007726317.1:696850-708229 GCF_000696425.1 Galeopterus variegatus | reverse complement strand
AGATCGAAACAATTCTCTGGACCAATTGGACTTGGCAGATATCTACAGAACATTCCGTCCAACAACCTCAGACTATTCATTCTTCTCACCAGCACATGGATCATTCTCCAGGATAGATCACATGTTAGGTCACAAATCAAGTCTCAACAAATTCAAAAAAACTGGAATTATCCCATGTATTTTTTCAGACCAAAATGGATTAAAATTAGAAATCAATAACAAATGAAATTCTGGAAACTATACAAACATGGAAATTAAACAGCATTCTACTTAATGACATATGGGTCCAAGAAGAAATCAAACAGGAAATCAAAAAAATTATTTTAACTAATGAAAATAATGATACATCATACCAAAACCTGTGGGATACTGCAAAAGCAGTAGTAAGGGGGAAATTTATCACATTAAATGCCTACTTCAGAAGAATGGAAAGATGGCAGGTGAACAACCTAACACTTCACCTTAAAGAACTAGAAAAACGAGAACAATCCAAACCCAAAGTTAGCAGATGGAAAGAAATCATTAAGATCAGAGCAGAACTTAATGAAATTGAAACCCAAAAAACAATACAAAAGGTCAATGAATCAAAAAGTTGGTTTTTGAAAAGATAAATAAAATTGACAAACAATTTGCATGACTAATTAAAAAAGAAGAGAGAATATCCAAATAATAAAAATTAAAAATGAAAATGGTGATATTACAACTGATACATCTGAAATACAAAGAATCATTTGAGGCTACTATAAACAACTATATGTGAACAAATTTGAAAATATGGAGGAAATGGATAAATTTATGGACACACAGAAACAACCAAAACTGGCCCAAGAAGATGTAGAAAATCTGAACAGACCAATAAAAATAAAGGAGATTGAAACTGTGATCAGATGGCCCCCAACAAAGAAAAGCCCAGGACCAGATGGATTCACAGCAGAATTTTACCAAACATTCAAAGAGGAATTGACACCAATTCTTTACAAACTATTCCAAAAGATTGAAACAGAGGCAAATCTCCTAAACTCATTTTATGAAGCAAACATCACCCTGATACCAAAACCAGGTAAAGATACAACTAAAAAAGAAAACTACAGGCTGATATCCTTAATGAACATAGATTCAAAAATCCTCAATAAAACACTAGATAACAGAATACAGCAACACATACATAAAATAATACACCATGATCAAGTGGGATTCATCCCAGGGATGCAAGGTTGGTTCAACATATGCAAATCAATAAATGTGATACACCATATTAATAAAATCAAACACAAGGACCATATGATCATCTCTACAGATGCTGAAAAAGCATTTGACGAAATTCAACATTCATTCATGACAAAGACCCTCTATAAGTTAGGTATAGACAGAAAGTATCTAAACATAATTAAAGCCATATATAATAAACCCACTGCCAATATCATCCTGAATGGGGAAAAGCTGAAAGCTTTTCCCTTAAGAACAGGAACTAGACAAGGATGCTCACTCTCACCACTCCCATTCAACATAGTTTTGAAAGTACTAGCCAGAGCAATCAGAGAAGAGAAGGAAATAAAGGGCATCCAGATTGGAAAAGATGAAGTCAAACTGTCCCTGTTTGCAGATGACATGATCCTATATATAGAACAGCCTAAAGTATCTACAAAAAAAACTCTTGGAGGTGATAAATGAGTTCAGCACAGTAGCAGGATACAAAATCAACACACCAGCAAAGTAGCAGGATACAAAATCAACACACAAAAATCAGTAGCATTTCTATTTTCCAATCGTGAACATGCAGAAAGAGAAATCAAGAAAGCTTGCCCATTTACAATAGCCACCAAAAAAATAAAATACTTAGGAATTGAATTAACCAAGGATGTGAAAAATCTCTATAATGAGAACTACAAACGACTGCTGAGAGAAATTAGAGAGGATACAAGAAGATGGAAAGATATCCCATGCTCTTAGATTGAAAGAATCAACATTGTGAAAATATCCATACTACCCAAGGTGATATATACAAATTCAATGCAATCCCTATCAAAATTCCAATGACATTTTTCTCAAAAATGGAAAAACTATCCAGACATTTATATGGAATAACAAAAAACCACACATAGCCCAAGCAATGCTGAGCAAAAAAAATAAATCTAGAGGCATAACACTACCTGACTTTGAACTATACTACAAAGCTATAATAACCAGAACAGCATGGTACTGGCATAAAAACAGAGACACTGATCAATGGAATAGAACAGAGAATCCAGAAATCAACCCACACACCTACAGCCATCTGATCTTTGGTAAAGGCGCCAAGCCTATACACTGGGGAAGAGACTGCCTATTCAGCAAATGGTGCTGGGATAACTGGATATCCATATGCAGGAGAACGAAACTAGACCCATACCTCTCATCATATACCAAAATCAACTCAAAATGGATTAAGGAATTAAATATAAAGAATTAAATATAAATGCCATATTCCATAGTTCTAGGAAGTGGATTCTCCATTCTTTTCACTCTCAGTGTATCTTCCAAACCATTATTTCTCAGTCCTAGGGTGTAAAATAAATGTTTCTTGTTTGAGAATCATGTCATTTAATGTGTCACCTCCTCCTCCTCAACCATCAACCACCCAGTCATGGTCTTAATCAAAGATTTTGGCTCCTATATCATAGTATTCCCCTATAGCCCAAGTTCCGTCCAGGTAACTATCCCCATCAATATCCATATGTAGCAGTTTCTGACCTTCAAAACTCCACTCCACCTCGGTTACCTACTCTTGTCACATCTCAGATTACTATCATCCTCTAAAGTCATAAATTTTAACATTTTACTCTCTCATAACAAACTCCTTCCAGCTTTAACTCCTTCTTTCCCACTATGCCTATCCCTGGACTTCAATTCTCTCCTGTCCTTACTTCCCTTTGTGTTTAGCCTAGACCTCATGATTAATCATGTCACCTCTCTTTTAACACTCTTCCCAACAAACTTGTTTCATATCCTTCCATCACACTATCCTAGGAAGACTCCACCATTAACTTCCATGATCTACTGGATGGTACTGGAGAATATAAGTTCACAGTGCAAACGGGTGTGTCTTAACATTCTAGATCTTTGGTTTTTTTGCTTGGATTTTAGCACTGCACATAGTCCTTTATATATTCCCAATTAGCTCTCTCCCCTTATCAAATAATAATTTCAAAACTTCATCAGTTTTCTCAGGCAACACGTTTAAAACCTCCTATCTCACTCTCAAGACATGATCTCACTTCCTATTTCAGTAAGAATAAAGACAGTCATATGACACTTTCCTCAGTCTCTTACTCTCAGATTTATAAAATTAGCTAAAGCCACCATCATTGTTTTCTTCTTTACTGTCTTCATGGAAGAACTACCCTTCCTGAGGCTAATCCTTATACTTATGCTGTGAATGTCATCATTTCTCAGATCTGTAGAGAATCAACTACATTAATTACTGCACCCCTCTATCCTACCTCTTCAACTTCTTCCTCTTCACCAGCTTGCACCAATAAGCATATACACATGCTTAAGTCCCTCAGTTGATCCTATATCCGTCTCTCTAACCACATGGTCCCTTTTTTCCCACAGTCAATTCCCAGGAAAAAAACAAAAAAGCTTATAACCATTGTCTTCATTTTACCTCCAACTAAGTCTTCTCACTAGTAGACTGCAACTACTCTTACTGGTTACTTCGTTGCTGCTATTCCGTGGATGGGGTTCTGTCTTTAGCTTACTTGATCACCATGGACTTCTTCCTCTTTCATGAAACACTGTCCTCTTTGATTTCTATAACATTACACTCTTCTGGTTTTCCTGTTACATACCTGTTCATTCCTATTTTCCTCTAATTGCCATGTAGGTGTTGTTCTATGAGAGCCCATCACTGGCCATCTTCTCACTCAATATATTCTCGCTGAATAATTTCACCCATTCCTGTAATCTGAACCACCATCTGTGTTAGTGGTCCTTAAACTCTTTGGGGTCATAAACTCCTTTGAGAATCTGATGAAAATTCTGGATATTTTCCCTGAGAAAAACATATATGACCATAAATTTTTCCAAACAATTTCAGAAAGTTTATGGACATCCTGAAGCCCATTAATGGACCTTTCAAAAGGTATTCCTGATCTATAATGCCAACAACTCCCAAACATTTATCTTCATCCATCTCTCTTGTACAGAACCCAGATATCAAATTTCTTACTTAATATCTTTAATTTCATATTCCACCAGCACTACACACTCAACATGTCTAAAACCGACCATCTTCTTTTCACCCTAAATCTGACCCCTACAGATTTTGCCCTTCAATAAGACTCCTTTATTGAGTCTTGTCCAATTCTTAAGTCTATTCACAAATATTTTATAATTACTACTATTGGGAATGAGATGCATTTCCCATTTCCATTTCTATGTACTTACTGCTAGTATAGAATAGAGGGTTTTTTTTAATATTTACCTAATATTAGTCACCTTATTAAATTTTACTAGTCTTTTTACTATAGTATTTTGGATTTTCTAAGCATAAATTTAAATAATTGGCAAAAACTAATTTTTCTTAATGTTTACGATGATTATTTAATGTTCTTATTACACTTGGTAATCTTGCTACTTGAAAGTGCAAAACAGCAGCATTGGCACAATCTAGGACTTATTAGAAATGCAGAATCTCAGTTCCCATCTACAGACTTACTATATCAGAATATGCATTTTAAAAAGATCTTCAAACTAGTTAGCAAAATGGCAAAATAAAAAGCCCTGAATCCTCCTTTACCCCCATGAGCACATCAACTCAACAATTAATGGATAGATTACCTTTGTAAGAAATTCAGAAACTAGTTAAGAGGTTCCTGCACCAGGGCAAGTACATAACCAGCCACATCAAATCTGGTAGGAAAATTTGAGATATGCAATTGCCATAATCCCTACTTCTGCCACAGCGCCATACAATTGGGACAACCCCCCCGCCCCCAGCTTCTATGTTCTCCCTAGGGAGGGAAAGAGGTATACCATGTGTCCAATGCCCCAACTCTTCCAGGAGTTACCTAGACAAGTGGCTTCTGTGTAGCCTGTCTTGGAGCACATGATGGAACATAATGGGATGGGTCCTAGCTGCCATGACCAGTGAGAACAGAGATAGCAATTCAGGCTAGCAGTCACCATAGCCAATCCCCCTAGCTCATCACAGAATGAGTGGATAAAAACTCAATTGCTTCTACTTGGACAGTTTCTACTTGGGAAAGGAGAGAGGTGTACCACATGTACGATGACCACCTTATCTGGGGGCTGCCTAAGAAATTGGCTTCAGTCTCTATTTTCACAGAGCACTGATGGAACACACTCTACTCTAGATGCCTAGGAGACACTAAAAACAAAGAAAGTAGGTTGGCCTTACACAAAGGATTGAGAAGCCACCAGAATCTCTGGCTGAGCTCTTTTGTGAATGTATTCTCCTATACAAGGCCAATCTGTGAAGATTAAAGCACTTTGAATTTTGATATAAAAGTTAAAAGACAAAAGTATTTTTAAAAAACTATACTGTAAACAATATGTTAATAGTTACACCATACGGATAGATTTAAATTTTGACATCAGTAACATAAAGTGGGGAAGGAGAGATGTAAAAGTAGAATTTTTGTATGCAATTAGGTTGTTATCAGCTTAAAACAGGTTATTATAACTAAGATATTTATGTAAGCTCCGTGCAAATACAAAGAAAATACCTATAGTAGTTTTACAAAAGAAAAAAAATCAAAGCATATCAATACCAAAAAGTCAACAAAAACAAAGGAAGACAGAAAAGAGGAAAAGAGGGAAGCAACAACTATAAGACAAAAGGAAAACAATAACAAAGTGACAATAGTAAATCTTGCCCAATCAATGTCTACCTTACATGTAAATAGATACAAATTCACAATCAAAAGACAGAGTGACTAAATGGATAAATATGTATATACACACACACATAAAACAAGATCCAACTATATGTTGTCCACAAGAAGCTCACCCTATATTTAAGGACACATAGGGTAAAAGTGAGGAGAGGGAAAAAGATTTTCCATGCAAATGTCAATTAAAAGAGAACAAAGGTGGCTATATGTAGCAAAACTTATGGGATGCAGTAAAAGCAGTACTGAAAGTATGAAGTTTATAGTGATAAACACCTATATTAAAAAAGAAAGATCTCAAATAAACAGCCTAACTTTACACCTCAAAGAACTAGAAAAAGAACAAACTATGACGAAAATCAGCAGAAGGAAGAAAATAATAAAGATTAGTGCAGAAATAAATGAAATAGAGAATAGAAAAAAATCAGCAAAGCTAAGAATTGGTTTTGTGAAATGATAAACAACATTAACAAACATTTAGCTAGGCTAAGAAAAAGAGAGCAAAGACCCAAATACATAATATCAGAAATAAGAGGAGACATTATAATTCATGTCACATAAATAAAAAAACTCATAAGTGATTACTATCAACCATTATATACAAACACACTGGATAATTTAGAAGAAATAAATTTCTAAAAACATACAACCTACTAAGTCTGAATCAGAAAGAAAAAGTCTGAACAGACCTATAACTAGTAAGAAGATTGAATCAATAATCAAACTGCACAACAAAGAAAATTCCAGGAACAAATGATTTCACTGGCGAATTCTACCAAACATTTAAAAAAGAATTAACACTAATTCTTCTCCAACTTTTTCAAAAAATTAAAGAAAAGAGAAGACTTCCAAACTCATTATATGTGACCAGCATTACCTTGTTACCAAAGCCAAAGACATCACAATAAAGGGAAACTGCAGACCAATACCCTAATGAATATAGATGCAAAAATCCACAACAAAACACTAGCAAAACAAATCCAAGAACACATTCAAAAGATCACACACCAATCAAGTCAGATTCATCCCAGGGATTCAAGAATGGTTTGATATACAAAAATCAATTAATTTAATACACCACATTAACAGAAAGATGGGAGAAAGTCATATGGTCATCTCAATAGATGCAGAAAAAGCATTTGTCAAAATTCAACATCCTTTCATGATAAAAGCTCTCGACAAATCAGGTATAGAAGGAATGTACACCAACATAATATGGGCCTTGTATGACGAGGTCACAGCTAACATCATACGTGGTGAAAAACGAAAAGCTTTTCCTCTGAGATCAGGAACAAGGCAAGAATGCCCATTCTCACCACTTCTATTCAACATTGTACTAGAAGTCATAACCAGAGCAATCAGCAAGAAATAGAAATAGAAAACTCTAAAGACTCCACACACACATAGAAAAAGAAAACTGACAGAACTAGTAAATGAATTTAGTAAAGTGGCAGTATACAAAATCAACATACAAAAATCAGTTGCATTTCTATGCACTAACATTGTACTATCCAAAAACAAAACTAAGAAAACAATCCCATTTATATCAGTGTTAAAAGAATAAAATACTTCAGAAAAAAACTTAACTAAGGAGGTGAAAGATTTGTACACTGGAAACTACAAAACACTGGTGAAAGAGATTAGGGAAGTCACAAACAAATGGAAAGACATCCCACATTTATGATCAGAAGACTTGATATTGTTAAAATGTCTATACTACCCAAAGTGATTCCATGTAATCCCTATGAAAGTCCCAATGTCATTTTTTACAGAAATAGAAAATGCAATTCTAAAATTCATATGGAAACACAAAAGACCCCAAATAGTCAAAATCTTGAGAAAAAACAAAGCTGGAGGCACCATGCTTTCTCCTCATCACAAAATATATTACAAAGCAATAGTAATTAAAACAGTATGTTATTGGCATAAAGACAGATATGTAGACCAATGCAACAGAATAGAAGGCCCAGAAATAAATCAATGAATTTATGGTCAATTAATCTGCAGCAAGGGTGTCAGGAGTACATGATGGGAAAAGGATAGTCTCTTTAACAAATGGTGTTGGGAAAACTGGATATCCAAATGCAAAAAAATTGAAATTAGAACCCTATCTTATACACAAAAATCTATTTAAAATGGATTGAAGACTTAAATATAAAGTCTAAAACTATGAAACTCCTAGAAGAAAACATATAGGAAAAGCTTTATGACATTCCTCTTGACAATGATTTCATGGATATAACACCAAAAGCACAGGCAATAAAAGCAAAAATAAAGTGAGACTACATCAAATTGAAAGGCTTCTGCATAGTTAAGGAAACACCGAGTGAAAAGGCAACCTACAGAATTGGAGAAAATAATTTGATTATATGTCATGCAGTAGGTTAATTTCCATAACATAAGGAAATCCTACAACTCAAAAGCAAAAACCTAGTAACCTGATTAAAAAATGAGCAAAGATTTGAATAGACATTTCTCCAAAGAAGACATACAAATAGCCAATGAGCATATGAAAATATGCTCAATGTCACTAATCATCAGAGAAATGCAAATCAAAACCACAATGAGATATCACTTCATACCTGTTAGGATGGATATTATCACAAAAACAAAAGACATCAAGTGTTAGCAAGGATGTGGAGAAATTGGAACCCATTTATGCTATCAGTAAGAATCCAAAATATAGCAACTGCCATGGAAAACAGTATGGAGTTTCCTCAAGAAATTATAAACAAGACTATCATGTGATCCAGAAATCCCACTTCTAGATATTTATCCAAAACAGAAATTATTAATCTTACAGAGATATCAGCAGCCCAATTTCATTGCAGCACTTTTCAAAATATCCAGGATGTGGAAACATCATAACTGTCCATCGAAGGATGAATGGATAAAGAAAGTGTGGTATGTACTTACAATGGAAACTTATTCAGCCTTAAACAAGAAGGAAATCCCGCAATATGCAAGAACGTGAATGAAACTTGAAGACATTAGGCTAAGTAAAATAAGCCAGTCACAGAAAGAAAAAATCTGCATGATTCCACTTATAGTGGTGTTCTATAATAATCATACTCATAGAATGAGAGAGCAGAACAGTCATTATAGGAGCTTAAGAAGAGGGTGAAATGGGAAGTTGTTAATCAACAGGCATAAATTTTTCAATTATGCAAGATGAATATGTTTTAGAGATCTTCTGTACTACATTGCACCTATAGTTAATAATACTATAATGTACACTTAAAATTTAAGAGGGTAGATTTCATGTTAAGTGTTTTTACCAAAATAAAATAAAATTTAAAACACAAGTAAATTTTTTTTTTTGATCGGGGGCAGCTGGCAGGTACAGGGATAGAATCCTGGACCTTTGTGTTATCAGCACTGCATTCTAACCAATTGAGCCAACTGGTTAGCCCAAAATTTTTTTTTTAATTTTTAAAAAGATCTCTGGGTGACTCATGTAATGTTTGAGCAACAGTGCTAGAGAATATTCAAGACATTATTGAATAATGGTGATAATAGCATTATCTAGTTCCTAATTTCAATTGAAATTGACTCTATGTTTCACCATTTGAGTGATTTTGGTAAATGCTTTTTGTAACACACAAAGTGTCCTTTTATTGCTGTCTTAGAATTTTTTTAATTAAGAATGCTTAATGTTATCAAATATTATCAAATACATGATAATATGATTTTCCTACTTTAATTTGATGGCATAGTAATTTATTCATTATATTATCAAATGGTTCAATTCAAGACACCAAGCAAATGTATATTTTAATATATTACTGGATTCTATTTCTTAATATTTTAATTTTTATTTCTGTATCCATAAGCAATAGGTTTCTAGTTTTCTTTACTTTATGGGAGGTTTTAAATTATAGCTGGTTTTATAAAATAATTTGGGGAGCTTCCATTTTTGTCAGTAGACTACAACAGTAGTTGTCAAACTTAGTTTGCACATTAGAATTACTTGGGGAACTTTAGGAAAATATAAATATTCAGGCCCCCCTCCTAGAGATTCTGATTCAATGGTTTGGGGCTCACCAGAAAGTTTTTTTTTTTTAATTAAGTTAATTAAAACAAACAAAGAGCTCTAAAGATGATTCTAATGAGTTTCTAGAATTGAGAAACACTGGTCTAGAGTCATTTAAGTAACTTGAGAAGATTAAGTACAATTTAACCATCATCTTGTCAATGGGCACTAATCATTCCATTAAAGCTTCCCATTTCTTTTTGAATTAATTTTAATAAACTTATATCTTGCTCTTTATGAGGTTAAGGACATTTCCTTCTATTTCTACCTTATTGAGAGTTCTTATCATGAATGGATTTGAATTTCATCAAATTCTTCTTCTGCATCTATTGAAAAGATGATGTAGTTTTTCTTCAGTCTGATAATATGTGGAATTATATTGATTGTGAAATGTTGAGTCAGCCTTTCATTCCTAGGATAAACCCCACTTGATTGTGATATATTATACTTTTCATATAGTGTTGGATTCTATTTATTAATATTTTGAGGGGGAGAAAATCAGGAAACTCATCTCTTACCAGTCATTCTTCACTTTCCTTCCAATGTGCCTGCTGTTATTTACTTTTCACATCTTTCACATAGTTGCTTTCATTGCTTTTCATAGTCTGTCCAGATTTTCCATTGTAATCAGTGGAAGAGTTAGGCTGTGGTAGCTTACTTCACCTTGACTAGCACCAGAAGTCTATCACTTCGTTTTAGTGGTTTTTGTAAATGGCACATCCAATATATTAGTTTTCTTTTAAACTAGAGAATTCAGTCTATTTAAATAAAGCTCATATGAGTATTCTTGATTTTATTTGGTCCATCTTACTTTACATATGAATATTGCACTTTTCTTAGTCTTTGTTTTGTTTCTATTGGTTAATTATTCCCTCCCACAGTCCCTCTTATTTGGGAATGTTGCAGTAATTTTCCAGTTCATAAATATTTACTTTTCCTTTCATGGGAGCATCACAAGCAAGCATATTTTATTCAACTATTGCACGTAAAGTAGATAGCAACTGTTTTCTCTCTAATAGGACATTAGTCTTTTATTTCTTTATTCCTTTCTCCAATAAGAGCTCTATTTTTGACACTCTTTTCCCTACCCCAAAGGAGACTTTTGCTACACTTCTATTTCCCTTTCTTTCTTCTTGTTATACACCTAGGTTTTGCAAAGTTTTAGTACTTTGTTTAGTTCAAGATGAGCATTAATTTTCACTGTTTGCAGAACATGTCCTTTATTCCAGGACCATTATCTTAGCCCTTCCATTACACACTCTAAGATAAACGATCATGTACGTAGACAGATAGATGGGTAGATACTATATACTTCTTTGCTCCTATTTCCTCTTTCTTCATCTTTCCTTATCTTGAATTCTCTTTTCTTTTTTTTTTTTTTTTCATTAAACTTTTATTTTGTCAATATACAATGTATACGATTATTATGGCCCATCACCGACACCTCCCTCC